>NC_143129.1:2550000-2700937 GCF_059928025.1 Delphinapterus leucas
TTGTCGTACCCTAACCTGTACCCTAAACCGTCCCTTAACCCTAACCCTAAACCTAACCCTAACCCTAACCCTAACCCTTACCCGAAGCCTTACCCTCACCCGTCCCCTAATCCTAACCCGTACGCAAACACTAACCCGTACCCTAACACGTACGCTCACCCTAAACCGTTGTCGTACCCTAACCTGTACCCTAAACCGTCCCCGTCCCCTAACCCTAACCCTAACCCTAACCCTAACCCTAACCCTTACGCGAAGCCTTACCCTCAACCGTCCCCTAATCCTAACCCGTACGCTAACACTAACCCGTACCCTAACACGTACCCTCAACCTAAACCGTTGTCGTACCCTAACCTGTACCCTAAACCGTCCCCGTCCCCTAACCCTAACCCTTACCCGAAGCCCTACCCTCACCCGTTCCCTAATCCTAACCCGTACGCTAACACTAACCAGTACCCTAACACGTACGCTCACCCTAAACCGTTGTCGTACCCTAACTTGTACCCTAAACCGTCCCCGTCCCCTAACCCTAACACTAACCCTAACCCTTACCCGAAGCCTTACCCTCACCCGTCCCCTAATCCTAACCCGTACGCTAACACTAACCCCTACCCTAACATGTACGCTCACCCTAAACCGTTGTCGTGCCCTAACCTGTACCCTAAACTGTCCCCGTCCCCTAACCCTAACCCTAACCCTAACCCTAACCCTAACCCTTACCCGAAGACTTACCCTCACCCGTCCCCTAATCCTAACCCTTACGCTAACACTAACCCATACCCTAACACGTAAGCTCACCCTAAACCGTTTTCGTACCCTAACCTGTACCCTAAACCGTCCCCGTCCCCATCCCCTAACCCTAACCCTAACCCTAACCCTTACCCGAAGCCTTACCCTCACCCGTCCCCTAATCCTAACCCTTACGCTAACACTAACCCATACCCTAACACGTACGCTCACCCTAAACCGTTGTCGTACCCTAACCTGTACCCTAAACCATCCCCGTCCCCTAACCCTAACCCTAACCCTTACCCGAAGCCTTACCCTCACCCGTCCCCTAATCCTCACCCGTACGCTAACACTAACCCGTACCCTAACACGTACGCTCACCCTAAAACGTTGTCGTACACTAACCTGTACCCTAAACCGTCCCCGTCCCCGTCCCCTAACCCTAACCCTAACCCTAACCCTAATCCTTACCCGAAGCCTTACCCTCACCCGTCCCCTAATCCTAACCCGTACGCTAACACTAACCCGTACCCTAACACGTACGCTCACCCTAAACCGTTGTCGTACCCTAACCTGTACCCTAAACCGTCCCCGTCCCATAAACCTAAACCTAACCCTAACCCTAACCCTTACCCGAAGCCTTAACCTCACCCGTCCCCTAATCCTCACCCGTACGCTAACACTAACCCGTACCCTAACACGTACGCTCACCCTAAACCGTTGTCGTACCCTAACCTGTACCCTAACCCGTCACCGTCCCCTAACCCTAACCCTAACCCTTACCCGAAGCCTTACCCTCACCCGTCCCCTAATCCTCACCCGTACGCTAACACTAACCCGTACCCTAACACGTACGCTCACCCTAAACGGTTGTCGTACCCTAACGTGTACCCTAAACCGTCCACGTCCCCTAACCCTAACCCTAACCCTAACCCTAACCCTTACCCGAAGCCTTACCCTCACCCGTCCCCTAATCCTAACCCGTACGCTAACACTAACCCATACCCTAACACGTACGCTCACCCTAAACCGTTGTCGTACCCTAACTTGTACCCTAAACCGTCCCCGTTCCCTAACCCTAACCCTAACCCTAACCCTAACCCTAACCCTTACCCGAAGCCTTACCCTCACCCGTGCCCTAATCCTAACCCGTACACTAACACTAACCCGTACCCTAACACGTACGCTCACCCTAAACCGTTGACGTACCCTAACCTGTACCATAAACCGTCCCCGTCCCCGTCCCCTAACCCTAACCCTAACCCTAACCCTAACGCTTACCCGAAGCCTTACCCTCACCCGTCCCCTAATCCTAACCCGTACGCTAACACTAACCCGTACCCTAACACGTACGTTCACCCTAAACCGTTGTCGTACACTAACCTGTACCCTAAATCGTCGCCGTCCCCGTCCCCGTCCCCTAACCCTAACCCTAACCCTAACACTTACCCGAAGCCTTACCCTCACCCGTCCCCTAATCCTAACCCGTACGCTAACACTAACCCGTACCCTAACACGTACGCTCACCCTAAACCGTTGTCGTACCCTAACCTGTACCCTAAAGCGTCCCCGTCCCCTAACGCTAACCCTAACCCTAACCCTAACCCTAACACTTACCCGAAGCCTTACCCTCACCCGTCCCCTAATCCTAAGCCGTACGCTAACACTAACCCGTACCCTAACACGTACGCTCACCCTAAACCGTTGACGTACCCTAACCTGTACCCTAAACCGTCCCCGTCCCCTAACCCTAACCCTAACCCTAGCCCTAACCCTAACCCTAACCCTTACCCGAAGCCTTACCCTCACCCGTCCGCTAATCCTAAACCGTACGCTAACACTAACCCGTACCCTAACACGTACGATCACCCTAAACCATTGTCGCAGCCGAACCTGTACCTTAAACCGTCCCCGTCACCTAACCCTAACCCTAACCGTAACCCTAACCCTTACCCGAAGCCTTACCCTCACCCGTCCCCTAATCCTAACCCGTACGCTAACATTAACCCGTACCTTAACACGTACGCTCACCCTAAACTTTTGTCGTACCCTAAACTGTACCCTAAACCGTCCGGGTCCCCTAACCCTAACCCTAACCCTAACCCTAACCCTAACCCTTACCCGAAGCCTTACACTCACCCGTCACCTAATCCTCACCCGTACGCTAACACTAACCCGTACCCTAACACGTACGCTCACCCTAAACCGTTGTCGTACCCTAACCTGTACCCTAAACCGTCCCCTAACCCTAATCCTAAACCTAACCCTAACCCTAACCCTAACCCTTACCCGAAGCCTTACCCTCACCCGTCCCCTAATCCTAACTCGTACGCTAACACTAACCCGTACCCTAACACGTACGCTCACCCGAAACCGTTGTCGTACCCTAACCTGTACCCTAAACCGTCCCCGTCCCCTAACCCTAACCCTAACCCTAACCCTAACCCTTACGCGAAGCCTTACCCTCACCCGTCCCCTAATCCTAACCCGTACGCTAACACTAACACGTACCCTAACACGTACGCTCACCCTAAACTTTTGTCGTACCCTAACCTGTACCCTAAACCGTTCCCGTCCCCTAACCCTAACCCTAACCCTTACCCGAAGCCTTACCCTCACCCGTTCCCTAATCCTAACCCGTACGGTAACACTAACCAGTACCTTAACACGTACGCTCCACCTAAACCGTTGTCGTACCCTAACTTGTACCCTAAACCGTCCCCGGCCCCTAACCCTAACCCTAACCCTTACCCGAAGCCTTACCCTCACCCGTCCCCTAATCCTAACCCGTACGCTAACACTAACCCGTACCCTAAAACGTACGCTCACCCTAAACCGTTGTCGTACCCTAACCTGTACCCTAAACCGTCCCCGTCCCCTAACCCTAACCCTAACCCTAACCCTTAACTGAAGCCTTACCCTCACCCGTCCCCTAATCCTAACCCGTACGCTAACACTATCCCGTACCCTAACACGTACGCTCACCCTAAACTGCTGTTGTACCCTAACCTGTACCCTAAACCGTCCCTGTCCCCGTCCCGTAACCCTAACCCTAACCCTAACCCTAACCCTAACCCTTACCCGAAGCCTTACCCTCACCCGTCCCCTAATCCTAACCCGTACGCTAACACTAACCCGTACCCTAACACGTACGCTCACCCTAAACCGTTGTCATACCCTAACCTGTACCCTAAAACGTCCCCGTCCCCTAACCCTAACCCTAACCCTTACCCGAAGCCTTACCCTAACCCGTCACCTAATCCTCACCCGTACACTAACACTAACCCGTACCCTAACACGTACGATCACCCTAAAACGTTGTCGTACACTAACCTGTACCCTAAACCGTCCCCGTCCCCGTCCCCTAACCCTAACCCTAACCCTAACCCTAACCCTTACCCGAAGCCTTACCCTCACCCGTCCCCTAATCCTAACCCGTACGCTAACACTAACCCGTACCCTAACACGTACGCTCACCCTAAACCGTTGTCGTACCCTAACCTGTACCCTAAACCGTCCCCGTCCCCTAAACCTAAACCTAACCCTAACCCTAACCCTTACCCGAAGCCTTACCCTCACCCGTCCCCTAATCCTCAACCGTACGCTAACACTAACCCGTACCCTAACACGTACGCTCACCCTAAACCGTTGTCGTACCCTAACCTGTACCCTAAAACGTCCCCGTCCCCTAAACCTAACCCTAACCCTAACCCTAACCCTAACCCTTACCCGAAGCCTTACCCTCATCTGTCCCCTAATCCTAACCCGTACGCTAACACTAACACGTACCCTAACACGTACGCTCACCCTAAACGGTTGTCGTACCCTAACCTGTACCCTAAACCGTCCACGTCCCCTAACCCTAACCTTAACCCTAACCCTACCCCTTACCCGAAGCCTTACCCTAACCCGTCCCCTAATCCTAACCCGTACGTTAACACTAACCCGTACCCTAACACGTACCCTCACCCTAAACCGTTGTCGTACCCTAACTTGTACCCTAAACCGTCCCTGTGCCCGTCCCCTAACCCTAAACCTAACCCTAACCCTTTCCCGAAGCCTTAACCTCACCCGTCCCCTAATCCTAACCCGTACGCTAACACTAACCCATACCCTAACACATACGCTCACCCTAAACCGTTGTCGTACCCTAACCTGTACCCTAAACCGTCCCTGTCCCCGTCCCCGTCCCCTAACCCTAACCCTAACCCTAACCCTTACCCGAAGCCTTACCCTCACCCGTCCCCTAATCCTCACCCGTACGCTAACACTAACCCGTACCTTAACACGTACGCTCACCCTAAACCTTTGTCGTACCCTAACCTGTACCCTAAACCGTCCGCGTCCCCTAACCCTAACCCTAACCCTAACCCTAACCCTAACCCTTACCTGAAGCCTTACACTCACCCGTCACATAATCCTCACCCGTACGCTAACACTAACCCGTACCCTAACACGTACGCTCACCCTAAACCGTTGTCGTACCCTAACCTGTACCCTAAACCATCCCCGTCCCCTAACCCTAACCCTAACCCTTACCCGAAGCCTTACCCTCACCCGTCCCCTAATCCTCACCCGTACGCTAACACTAACCCGTACCCTAACACGTACGCTCACCCTAAAACGTTGTCGTACACTAACCTGTACCCTAAACCGTCCCCGTCCCCGTCCCCTAACCCTAACCCTAACCCTAACCCTAATCCTTACCCGAAGCCTTACCCTCACCCGTCCCCTAATCCTAAACCGTACGCTAACACTAACCCGTACCCTAACACGTACGCTCACCCTAAACCGTTGTCGTACCCTAACCTGTACCCTAAACCGTCCCCGTCCCATAAACCTAAACCTAACCCTAACCCTAACCCTTACCCGAAGCCTTAACCTCACCCGTCCCCTAATCCTCACCCGTACGCTAACACTAACCCGTACCCTAACACGTACGCTCACCCTAAACGGTTGTCGTACCCTAACCTGTACCCTAACCCGTCACCGTCCCCTAACCCTAACCCTAACCCTTACCCGAAGCCTTACCCTCACCCGTCCCCTAATCCTAACCCGTACGCTAACACTAACCCATACCCTAACACGTACGCTCACCCTAAACCGTTGTCGTACCCTAACTTGTACCCTAAACCGTCCCCGTCCCCGTCCCCTAACCCTAACCCTAACCCTAACCCTAACCCTCACCCGAAGCCTTATCCTCACCCGTCTCCTAATCCTAACCCGTACGCTAACACTAACCCGTACCCTAACACTTACGCTCACCCTAAACCGTTGTCGTACCCTAACTTGTACCCTAAACCGTCCCCGTCCCCTAAACCTAACCCTAACCCTAACCCTAACCCTAACCCTTACCCGAAGCCTTACCCTCATCCGTCCCCTAATCCTAACCCGTACGCTAACACTAACCCGTACCCTAACACGTACGCTCACCCTAAACGGTTGTCGTACCCTAACCTGTACCCTAAACCGTCCACGTCCCCTAACCCCAACCCTAACCCTAACCCTACCCCTTACCCGAAGCCTTACCCTAACCCGTCCCCTAAACCTAACCCGTACGTTAAAACTAACCCGTACCCTAACACGTACCCTCACCCTAAACCGTTGTCGTACCCTAACTTGTACCCTAAACCGTCCCTGTGCCCGTCCCCTAACCCTAACCCTAACCCTAACCCTTTCCCGAAGCCTTAACCTCACCCGTCCCCTAATCCTAAACCGTACGCTAACACTAACCCATACCCTAACACGTACGCTCACCCTAAACCGTTGTCGTACCCTAACCTGTACCCTAACCCGTCCCCGTCCCCTAACCCTAACCCTAACCCTTACCCGAAGCCTTACCCTCACCCGTCCCATAATCCTCACCCGTACGCTAACACTAACCCGTACCCTAACACGTACGCTCACCCTAAACGGTTGTCGTACCCTAACCTGTACCCTAAACCGTCCACGTCCCCTAACCCTAACCCTAACCCTAACCCTAACCCTTACCCGAAGCCTTACCCTCACCCGTCCCCTAATCCTAACCCGTACGCTAACACTAACCCATACCCTAACACGTACGCTTACCCTAAACCGTTGTCGTACCCTAACTTGTACCCTAAACCGTCCCCGTCCCCGTCCCCTAACCCTAAGCCTAACCCTAACCCTAACCCTTAACCGAAGCCTTATCCTCACCCGTCTCCTAATCCTAACCCGTACGCTAACACTAACCCGTACCCTAACACTTACGCTCACCCTAAACCGTTGTCGTACCCTAACTTGTACCCTAAACCGTCCCCGTCCCCTAAACCTAACCCTAACCCTAACCCTAACCCTAACCCTTACCCGAAGCCTTACCCTCATCCGTCCCCTAATCCTAACCCGTACGCTAACACTAACCCGTACCCTAACACGTACGCTCACCCTAAACGGTTGTCGTACCCTAACCTGTACCCTAAACCGTCCACGTCCCCTAACCCTAACCCTAACCCTAACCCTACCCCTTACCCGAAGCCTTACCCTAACCCGTCCCCTAAACCTAACCCGTACGTTAACACTAACCCGTACCCTAACACGTACCCTCACCCTAAACCGTTGTCGTACCCTAACCTGTACCCTAAACCGTCCCTGTGCCCGTCCCCTAACCCTAACCCTAACCCTAACCCTAACCCTTACCCGAAGCCTTACACTCACCCGTCCCCTAATCCTCACCCGTACGCTAACACTAAACCGTACCCTAACACGTACGCTCACCCTAAACCTTTGTCGTACACTAACCTGTACCCTAAACCGTCCCTGTCCCCTAACCCTAACCCTAACCCTACCCCTAACACTAACCCTTACCCGAAGCCTTACACTCACCCGTCCACTAATCCTAACCCGTACGTTAACACTAACCCATACCCTAACACGTACGCTCACCCTAAACCGTTGTCATACCCTAACTTGTACCCTAAACCATCCCCGTCCCCTAAACCTAACCCTAACCCTAACCCTAAACCTAACCCTTACCCGAAGCCTTACCCTCAACCGTCCCCTAATCCTAACCCGTACACTAACACTAAACCGTACCCTAACACGTACGCTCACCCTAAACCGTTGACGTACCCTAACCTGTACCCTAAACCGTCCCCGTCCCCTAACCATAAACCTAACCCTAACCCTATCCCTAACCCTTACCCGAAGCCTTACACTCACCCGTCCCCTAATCCTAACCCGTACGCTAACACTAACCCGTACCCTAACATGTACGCTCACCCTAAACCGTTGTCGTACCCTAACCTGTACCCTAAACCGTCCCCGTCCCCGTCCCCTAACCCTAACCCTAACCCTAACCTTTACCCGAAGCCTTACCCTCAGCCGTCCTCTAATCCTAACCCGTACGCTAACACTAACCCGTACCCTAACACGTACGCTCACCCTAAATCGTTGTCGTACCCTAACCTGTACCCTAAACCGTCCCCGTCCCCTAATCCTAACCCTAAACCTTACCCGAAGCCTTACCCTCACCCGTCCCCTAATCCTAACCCGTACGCTAACACTAACACATACCCTAACATGTACGCTCACCCTAAACCGTTGTCGTACCCTAACCTGTACCCTTAACCGTCCCTGTCCCCGTCCCCTAACCCTAACCCTAGCCCTAACCCTAACCCTAACACTTACCCGAAGCCTTACCCTCACCCGTCCGCTAATTCTAACCCGTACGCTAACACTAACACGTACCCTAACACGTACGCTCACCCTAAACCATTGTCGCAGCCGAACCTGTACCCTAAACCGTCCCCGTCCCCTAACCCTAACCCTAACCCTAACCCTAACCCTTACCCGAAGCCTTACCCTCACCCGTCCCCTATTCCTAACCCGTACGCTAACACTAACCCGTACCTTAACACGTACGCTCACCCTAAACCTTTGTCGTACCCTAACATGTACCCTAAACCGTCCGCGTCCCCTAACCCTAACCCTAACCCTAACCCTAACCCTAACCCTTACCTGAAGCCTTACACTCACCCGTCACCTAATCCTCACCCGTACGCTAACACTAACCCGTACCCTAACACGTACGCTCACCCTAAACCGTTGTCGTACCCTAACCTGTACCCTAAACCGTCCCCTAACCCTAACCCTAAACCTAACCCTAACCCTAACCCTAACCCTTACCCGAAGCCTTACCCTCACCCGTCCCCTAATCCTAACCCGTACGCAAACACTAACCCGTACCCTAACACGTACGCTCACCCTAAACCGTTGTCGTACCCTAACCTGTACCCTAAACCGTCCCCGTCCCCTAAACCTAACCCTAACCCTAACACTAACCCTTACGCGAAGCCTTACCCTCACCCGTCCCCTAATCCTAACCCGTACGCTAACACTAACCCGTACCCTAACACGTACGCTCAACCTAAACCGTTGTCGTACCCTAACCTGTACCCTAAACCGTCCCCGTCCCCTAACCCTAACCCTAACCCTTACCCGAAGCCCTACCCTCACACGTTCCCTAATCCTAACCCGTACGCTAACACTAACCAGTACCCTAACACGTACGCTCACCCTAAACCGTTGTCGTACCCTAACTTGTACCCTAAACCGTCCCCGTCCCCTAACCCTAACACTAACCCTAACCCTTACCCGAAGCCTTACCCTCACCCGTCCCCTAATCCTAACCCGTACGCTAACACTAACCCGTACCCTAACACGTACGCTCACCCTAAACCGTTGTCGTGCCCTAACCTGTACCCTAAACTGTCCCCGTCCCCTAACCCTAACCCTAACCCTAACCCTAACCCTAACCCTTACCCGAAGACTTACCCTCACCCGTCCCCTAATCCTAACCCTTACGCTAACACTAACCCATACCCTAACACGTAAGCTCACCCTAAACCGTTTTCGTACCCTAACCTGTACCCTAAACCGTCCCCGTCCCCATCCCCTAACCCTAACCCTAACCCTAACCCTTACCCGAAGCCTTACCCTCACCCGTCCCCTAATCCTAACCCGTACGCTAACACTAACCCGTACCGTAACACGTACGCTCACCCTAAACCGTTGTCGTACACTAACCTGTACCCTAAACCGTCCCCATCCCCTAACCCTAACCCTAAACCTAACCCTAACCCTTACCCGAAGCCTTACCATCACCCGTCCCCTAATCCTAAACCGTACGCTAACACTAAGCCGTACCCTAACACGTACGCTCACCCTAAACCGTTGTCATACCCTAACCTGTACCCTAAACCGTCCCCGTCCACTAACCCTAACCCTAACCCTAACCCTATCCCTTACCCGAAGCCTTACCCTCACCCGTCCCCTAATCCTAACCCCTACGCTAACACTAACCCGTACCCTAACACGTACGCTCACCCTAAACCGTTGTCTTACCCTAACCTGTACCCTAAACCATCCCCGTCCCCTAACCCTAACCCTAACCCTTACCCGAAGCCTTACCCTCACCCGTCTCCTAATCCTCACCCGTACGCTAACACTAACCCGTACCCTAACACATACGCTCACCCTAAACGGTTGTCGTACCCTAAACTGTACCCTAAACCGTCCACGTCCCCTAACCCAACCCTAACCCTAAACCTAACCCTTACCCGAAGCCTTACCCTAACCCGTCCCCTAATCCTAACCCGTACGTTAACACTAACCGGTACCCTAACACGTACCCTCACCCTAAACCGTTGTCCTACCCTAACTTGTAGCCTAAACCGTCCCTGTGCCCGTCCCCTAACCCTAACCCTAACCCTAACCCTAACCCTTTCCCGAAGCCTTAACCTCACCTGTCCCCTAATCCTAACCCGTACGCTAACACTAACCCATACCCTAACACGTACGCTCACCCTAATCCGTTGTCGTACCCTAACCTGTACCCTAAACCGTCCCCGTCCCCGTCCCCTAACCCTAACCCTAACCCTAACCCTTACCCGAAGCCTTACACTCACCCGTCCCCTAATCCTAACCCGTACGCTAACACTAACCCATACCCTAACACGTATGCTCACCCTAAACCGTTGCCATACCCTAACTTGTACCCTAAACCGTCCCCGTCCCCTAACCCTAACCCTAACCCTAACCCTAACCCTAAACCTTACCCGAAGCCTTATCCTCACCCGTCCCCTAATCCTAACCCGTACACTAACACTAACCCGTACCTTAAAACGTACGCTCACCCTAAACCGTTGTCGTACCCTAATGTGTACCCTAAACCGTCCCCGTCCCCTAACCCTAACCCTAACCCTAACCCTAACCCTAACGCTTACCCGAAGCCTTACCCTCACCTGTCCCCTAATCCTTACCCGTACGCTAACACTAACTCGTACCCTAACACTTACGCTCACCCTAAACCGTTGTCGTACACTAACCTGTACCCTAAACCGTCGCCGTCCCCGTCCCCGTCCCCTAACCCTAACCATAACCCTAACCCTTACCCGAAGCCTTACCCTCACCCGTCCCCTAATCCTAACCCGTACGCTAACACTAACCCGTACCCTAACACGTACGCTCATCCTAAACTGTTGTCGTACCCTAACCTGTACCCTAAACTGTCCCTGTCCCCGTCCCGTAACCCTAACCCTAACCCTAACACTAACCCTAACCCTTACCCGAAGCCTTACACTCACCCGTCCCCTAATCCTAACCCGTACGCTAACACTAACCCGTACCCTAACACGTACGCTCACCCTAAACCGTTGTCGTACCCTAACCTGTACCCTAAACTGTCCCCGTCCCCTAACCCTAACCCTAACCCTAACCCTAACCCTAACCCTTACCCGAAGACATTCCCTCACCCGTCCCCTAATCCTAACCCTTACGCTAACACTAACCCATACCCTAACACGTAAGCTCACCCTAAACCGTTTTCGTACCCTAACCTGTACCCTAAACCGTCCCCGACCCCGTCCCCTAACCCTAACCCTAACCCTAACCCTTACCTGAAGCCTTACCCTCACCCGTCCCCTAATCCTAACCCGTACGCCAACACTAACCCGTACCGTAACACGTACGCTCACCCTAAACCGTTGTCGTACACTAACCTGTACCCTAAACCGTCCCCATCCCCTAACCCTAACCCTAACCCTAACCCTAACCCTTACCCGAAGCCTTACCGTCACCCGTCCCCTAATCCTAACCCGTACGCTAACACTAACCCGTACCCTAACACGTACGCTCACCCTAAACCGTTGTCATACCCTAACCTGTACCCTAAACCGTCCCCGTCCCTTAACCCTAACCCTAACCCTAACCCTATCCCTTACCCGAAGCCTTACCCTCACCCGTCCCCTAATCCTAACCCGTATGCTAACACTAACCCGTACCCTAACACGTACGCTCACCCTAAACCGTTGTCGTACCCTAACCTGTACCCTAACCCGTCCCCGTCCCCTAACCCTAACCCTAACCCTTACCCGAAGCCTTACTCTCACCCGTCCCCTAATCCTCACCCGTACGCTAACACTAACCCGTACCCTAACACGTACGCTCACCCTAAAACGTTGTCGTACACTAACCTGTACCCTAAACCGTCCCCGTCCCCTACCCTAACCCTAAACCTAACCCTAACCCTAACCCTTACCCGAAGCCTTACCCTCACCCGTCCCCTAATACTAACCCGTTCGCTAACACTAACCCGTACCCTAAAACGTACGCTCACCCTAAACCGTTGTCGTACCCTAAACTGTACCCTAAACCGTCCCCGTCCCCTAACCTTAAACCTAACTCTAACCCTAACCCTAACCCTTACCCGAAGCCTTACCCTCACCCGTCCCCTAATCCTCACCCGTACGCTAACACTAACACGTACCCTAACACGTACGCTCACCCTAAACAGTTGTCGTACCCTAACCTGTACCCTAAACCGTCCCGGTCCCCTAAACCTAACCCTAACCCTAACCCTAACCCTAACCCTTACCCGAAGCCTTACCCTCACCCGTCCCCAAATCCTAACCCGTACGCTAACACTAACCCGTACCCTAACACGTACGCTCACCCTAAACGGTTGTCGTACCCTAACCTGTACCCTAAACCGTCCACGTCCCCTAACCCTAACCCTAACCCTAACCCTAACCCTTACCCGAAGCCTTACCCTCACCCGTCCCCTAATCCTAACCCGTACGCTAACACTAACCCATACCCTAACACGTACGCTCACCCTAAACCGTTGTCGTACCCTAACTTGTACCCTAAACTGTCCCCGTCCCCGTCCCCTAACCCTAACCCTAACCCTAACCCTAACCCTTACCTGAAGCCTTATCCTCACCCGTCCCCTAATCCTAACCCGTACGCTAACACTAACCCGTACCCTAACACGTACGCTCACCCTAAACCGTTGTCGTACCCTAACTTGTACCCTAAACCGTCCCCGTCCCCTAAACCTAACCCTAACCCTAACCCTAACCCTAACCCTTACCCGAAGCCTTACCCTCATCCGTCCCCTAATCCTAACCAGTACGCTAACACTAACCCGTACCCTAACACGTACGCTCACCCTAAACGGTTGTCGTACCCTAACCTGTACCCTAAACCGTCCACGTCCCCTAACCCTAACACTAACCCTAACCCTACCCCTTACCCGAAGCCTTACCCTAACCCGTCCCCTAAACCTAACCCGTACGTTAACACTAACCCGTACCCTAACACGTACCCTCACCCTAAACCGTTGTCGTACCCTAACTTGTACCCTAAACCGTCCCTGTGCCCGTCCCCTAACCCTAACCCTAACCCTAACCCTTTCCCGAAGCCTTAACCTCACCCGTCCCCTAATCCTAACCCGTACGCTAACACTAACCCATACCCTAACACGTACGCTCACCCTAAACCGTTGTCGTACCCTAACCTGTACCCTAAACCGTCCCCGTCCCCGTCCCCTAACCCTAACCCTAACCCTAACCCTAACCCTTACCCGAAGCCTTACACTCACCCGTCCCCTAATCCTCACCCGTACGCTAACACTAACCCGTACCCTAACACGTACGCTCACCCTAAACCTTTGTCGTACACTAACCTGTACCCTAAACCGTCCCCGTCCCCTAACCCTAACCCTAACCCTAACCCTATCCCTAACCCTTACCCGAAGCGTTACACTCACCCGTCCCCTAATCCTAACCCGTACGCTAACACTAACCCATACCCTAACACGTACGCTCACCCTAAACCGTTGTCATACCCTAACTTGTACCCTAAACAGTCCCCGTCCCCTAAACCTAACCCTAACCCTAACCCTAACCCTAACCCTTACCCGAAGCCTTACCCTCAACCGTCCCCTATTCCTAACCCGTACACTAACGCTAAACCGTACCCTAACACGTACGCTCACCCTAAACCGTTGACGTACCCTAACCTGTACCCTAAACCGTCCCCGTCCCCTAACCATAAACCTAACCCTAACCCTATCCCTAACCCTTACCCGAAGCCTTACACTCACCCGTCCCCTAATCCTAACCCGTACGCTAACACTAACCCGTACCCTAACACGTACGCTCACCCTAAACCGTTGTCGTACCCTAACCTGTACCCTAAACCGTCCCCGTCCCCGTCCCCTAACCCTAACCCTAACCCTAACCTTTACCCGAAGCCTTACCCTCAGCCGTCCTCTAATCCTAACCCGTACGCTAACACTAACCCGTACCCTAACACGTACGCTCACCCTAAATCGTTGTCGTACCCTAACCTGTACCCTAAACCGTCCCCGTCCCCTAATCCTAACCCTAAACCTTACCCAAAGCCTTACCCTCACCCGTCCCCTAATCCTAACCCGTATGCTAACACTAACACATACCCTAACATGTACGCTCACCCTAAACCGTTGTCGTACCCTAACCTGTACCCTTAACCGTCCCTGTCCCCGTCCCCTAACCCTAACCCTAGCCCTAACCCTAACCCTAACACTTACCCGAAGCCTTACCCTCACCCGTCCGCTAATCCTAACCCGTACGCTAACACTAACACGTACCCTAACACGTACGCTCACCCTAAACCATTGTCGCAGCCGAACCTGTACCCTAAACCGTCCCCGTCCCCTAACCCTAACCCTAACCCTAACCCTAACCCTTACCCGAAGCCTTACCCTCACCCGTCCCCTATTCCTAACCCGTACGCTAACACTAACCCGTACCTTAACACGTACGCTCACCCTAAACCTTTGTCGTACCCTAACCTGTACCCTAAACCGTCCGCGTCCCCTAACCCTAACCCTAACCCTAACCCTAACCCTAACCCTTACCTGAAGCCTTACACTCACCCGTCACCTAATCCTCACCCGTACGCTAACACTAACCCGTACCCTAACACATACGCTCACCCTAAACCGTTGTCGTACCCTAACCTGTACCCTAAACCGTCCCCTAAACCTAACCCTAAACCTAACCCTAACCCTAACCCTAACCCTTACCCGAAGCCTTACCCTCACCCGTCCCCTAATCCTAACCCGTACGCAAACACTAACCCGTACCCTAACACGTACGCTCACCCTAAACCGTTGTCGTACCCTAACCTGTACCCTAAACCGTCCCCGTCCCCTAACCCTAACCCTAACCCTAACCCTAACCCTTACGCGAAGCCTTACACTCACCCGTCCCCTAATCCTAACCCGTACGCTAACACTAACCCGTACCCTAACACGTACGCTCAACCTAAACCGTTGTCGTACCCTAACCTGTACTCTAAACCGTCCCCGTCCCCTAACCCTAACCCTAACCCTTACCCGAAGCCCTACCCTCACCCGTTCCCTAATCCTAACCCGTACGCTAACACTAACCAGTACCCTAACACGTACGCTCACCCTAAACCGTTGTCGTACCCTAACTTGTACCCTAAACCGTCCCCGTCCCCTAACCCTAACACTAACCCTAACCCTTACCCGAAGCCTTACCCTCACCCGTCCCCTAATCCTAACCCGTACGCTAACACTAACCCGTACCCTAACACGTACGCTCACCCTAAACCGTTGTCGTACCCTAACCTGTACCCTAAACTGTCCCCGTCTCCTAACCCTAACCCTAACCCTAACCCTAACCCTAACCCTTACCCGAAGACCTACCCTCACCCGTCCCCTAATCCTAACCCTTACGCTAACACTAACCCGTACCCTAACACGTAAGCTCACCCTAAACCGTTTTCGTACCCTAACCTGTACCCTAAACCGTCCCCGTCCCCGTCCCCTAACCCTAACCCTAACCCTAACCCTTACCCGAAGCCTTACCCTCACCCGTCCCCTAATCCTAACCCGTACGCCAACACTAACCCGTACCGTAACACGTACGCTCACCCTAAACCGTTGTCGTACACTAACCTGTACCCTAAACCGTCCCCGTCCCCTAACCCTAACCCTAACCCTAACCCTAACCCTAACCCTTACCCGAAGCCTTACACTCACCCGTCCCCTAATCCTAACCCGTACGTTAACACTAACCCATACCCTAACACGTACGCTCACCCTAAACCGTTGTCATACCCTAACTTGTACCCTAAACCATCCCCGTCCCCTAAACCTAACCCTAACCCTAACCCTAAACCTAACCCTTACCCGAAGCCTTACCCTCAACCGTCCCCTAATCCTAACCCGTACACTAACACTAAACCGTACCCTAACACGTACGCTCACCCTAAACCGTTGACGTACCCTAACCTGTACCCTAAACCGTCCCCGTCCCCTAACCATAAACCTAACCCTAACCCTATCCCTAACCCTTACCCGAAGCCTTACACTCACCCGTCCCCTAATCCTAACCCGTACGCTAACACTAACCCGTACCCTAACATGTACGCTCACCCTAAACCGTTGTCGTACCCTAACCTGTACCCTAAACCGTCCCCGTCCCCGTCCCCTAACCCTAACCCTAACCCTAACCTTTACCCGAAGCCTTACCCTCAGCCGTCCTCTAATCCTAACCCGTACGCTAACACTAACCCGTACCCTAACACGTACGCTCACCCTAAATCGTTGTCGTACCCTAACCTGTACCCTAAACCGTCCCCGTCCCCTAATCCTAACCCTAAACCTTACCCGAAGCCTTACCCTCACCCGTCCCCTAATCCTAACCCGTACGCTAACACTAACACATACCCTAACATGTACGCTCACCCTAAACCGTTGTCGTACCCTAACCTGTACCCTTAACCGTCCCTGTCCCCGTCCCCTAACCCTAACCCTAGCCCTAACCCTAACCCTAACACTTACCCGAAGCCTTACCCTCACCCGTCCGCTAATCCTAACCCGTACGCTAACACTAACACGTACCCTAACACGTACGCTCACCCTAAACCATTGTCGCAGCCGAACCTGTACCCTAAACCGTCCCCGTCCCCTAACCCTAACCCTAACCCTAACCCTAACCCTTACCCGAAGCCTTACCCTCACCCGTCCCCTATTCCTAACCCGTACGCTAACACTAACCCGTACCTTAACACGTACGCTCACCCTAAACCTTTGTCGTACCCTAACCTGTACCCTAAACCGTCCGCGTCCCCTAACCCTAACCCTAACCCTAACCCTAACCCTAACCCTTACCTGAAGCCTTACACTCACCCGTCACCTAATCCTCACCCGTACGCTAACACTAACCCGTACCCTAACACGTACGCTCACCCTAAACCGTTGTCGTACCCTAACCTGTACCCTAAACCGTCCCCTAACCCTAACCCTAAACCTAACCCTAACCCTAACCCTAACCCTTACCCGAAGCCTTACCCTCACCCGTCCCCTAATCCTAACCCGTACGCAAACACTAACCCGTACCCTAACACGTACGCTCACCCTAAACCGTTGTCGTACCCTAACCTGTACCCTAAACCGTCCCCGTCCCCTAAACCTAACCCTAACCCTAACACTAACCCTTACGCGAAGCCTTACCCTCACCCGTCCCCTAATCCTAACCCGTACGCTAACACTAACCCGTACCCTAACACGTACGCTCAACCTAAACCGTTGTCGTACCCTAACCTGTACCCTAAACCGTCCCCGTCCCCTAACCCTAACCCTAACCCTTACCCGAAGCCCTACCCTCACACGTTCCCTAATCCTAACCCGTACGCTAACACTAACCAGTACCCTAACACGTACGCTCACCCTAAACCGTTGTCGTACCCTAACTTGTACCCTAAACCGTCCCCGTCCCCTAACCCTAACACTAACCCTAACCCTTACCCGAAGCCTTACCCTCACCCGTCCCCTAATCCTAACCCGTACGCTAACACTAACCCGTACCCTAACACGTACGCTCACCCTAAACCGTTGTCGTGCCCTAACCTGTACCCTAAACTGTCCCCGTCCCCTAACCCTAACCCTAACCCTAACCCTAACCCTAACCCTTACCCGAAGACTTACCCTCACCCGTCCCCTAATCCTAACCCTTACGCTAACACTAACCCATACCCTAACACGTAAGCTCACCCTAAACCGTTTTCGTACCCTAACCTGTACCCTAAACCGTCCCCGTCCCCATCCCCTAACCCTAACCCTAACCCTAACCCTTACCCGAAGCCTTACCCTCACCCGTCCCCTAATCCTAACCCGTACGCCAACACTAACCCGTACCGTAACACGTACGCTCACCCTAAACCGTTGTCGTACACTAACCTGTACCCTAAACCGTCCCCATCCCCTAACCCTAACCCTAAACCTAACCCTAACCCTTACCCGAAGCCTTACCATCACCCGTCCCCTAATCCTAAACCGTACGCTAACACTAAGCCGTACCCTAACACGTACGCTCACCCTAAACCGTTGTCATACCCTAACCTGTACCCTAAACCGTCCCCGTCCACTAACCCTAACCCTAACCCTAACCCTATCCCTTACCCGAAGCCTTACCCTCACCCGTCCCCTAATCCTAACCCCTACGCTAACACTAACCCGTACCCTAACACGTACGCTCACCCTAAACCGTTGTCGTACCCTAACCTGTACCCTAAACCATCCCCGTCCCCTAACCCTAACCCTAACCCTTACCCGAAGCCTTACCCTCACCCGTCTCCTAATCCTCACCCGTACGCTAACACTAACCCGTACCCTAACACATACGCTCACCCTAAACGGTTGTCGTACCCTAAACTGTACCCTAAACCGTCCACGTCCCCTAACCCAACCCTAACCCTAAACCTAACCCTTACCCGAAGCCTTACCCTAACCCGTCCCCTAATCCTAACCCGTACGTTAACACTAACCGGTACCCTAACACGTACCCTCACCCTAAACCGTTGTCCTACCCTAACTTGTAGCCTAAACCGTCCCTGTGCCCGTCCCCTAACCCTAACCCTAACCCTAACCCTAACCCTTTCCCGAAGCCTTAACCTCACCTGTCCCCTAATCCTAACCCGTACGCTAACACTAACCCATACCCTAACACGTACGCTCACCCTAATCCGTTGTCGTACCCTAACCTGTACCCTAAACCGTCCCCGTCCCCGTCCCCTAACCCTAACCCTAACCCTAACCCTTACCCGAAGCCTTACACTCACCCGTCCCCTAATCCTAACCCGTACGCTAACACTAACCCATACCCTAACACGTATGCTCACCCTAAACCGTTGCCATACCCTAACTTGTACCCTAAACCGTCCCCGTCCCCTAACCCTAACCCTAACCCTAACCCTAACCCTAAACCTTACCCGAAGCCTTATCCTCACCCGTCCCCTAATCCTAACCCGTACACTAACACTAACCCGTACCCTAAAACGTACGCTCACCCTAAACCGTTGTCGTACCCTAATGTGTACCCTAAACCGTCCCCGTCCCCTAACCCTAACCCTAACCCTAACCCTAACCCTAACGCTTACCCGAAGCCTTACCCTCACCCGTCCCCTAATCCTTACCCGTACGCTAACACTAACTCGTACCCTAACACTTACGCTCACCCTAAACCGTTGTCGTACACTAACCTGTACCCTAAACCGTCGCCGTCCCCGTCCCCGTCCCCTAACCCTAACCATAACCCTAACCCTTACCCGAAGCCTTACCCTCACCCGTCCCCTAATCCTAACCCGTACGCTAACACTAACCCGTACCCTAACACGTACGCTCATCCTAAACTGTTGTCGTACCCTAACCTGTACCCTAAACCGTCCCTGTCCCCGTCCCGTAACCCTAACCCTAACCCTAACACTAACCCTAACCCTTACCCGAAGCCTTACACTCACCCGTCCCCTAATCCTAACCCGTACGCTAACACTAACCCATACCCTAACACGTAAGCTCACCCTAAACCGTTTTCGTACCCTAACCTGTACCCTAAACCGTCCCCGACCCCGTCCCCTAACCCTAACCCTAACCCTAACCCTTACCCGAAGCCTTACCCTCACCCGTCCCCTAATCCTAACCCGTACGCCAACACTAACCCGTACCGTAACACGTACGCTCACCCTAAACCGTTGTCGTACACTAACCTGTACCCTAAACCGTCCCCATCCCCTAACCCTAACCCTAACCCTAACCCTAACCCTTACCCGAAGCCTTACCGTCACCCGTCCCCTAATCCTAACCCGTACGCTAACACTAACCCGTACCCTAACACGTACGCTCACCCTAAACCGTTGTCATACCCTAACCTGTACCCTAAACCGTCCCCGTCCCTTAACCCTAACCCTAACCCTAACCCTATCCCTTACCCGAAGCCTTACCCTCACCCGTCCCCTAATCCTAACCCGTACGCTAACACTAACCCGTACCCTAACACGTACGCTCACCCTAAACCGTTGTCGTACCCTAACCTGTACCCTAACCCGTCCCCGTCCCCTAACCCTAACCCTAACCCTTACCCGAAGCCTTACCCTCACCCGTCCCCTAATCCTCACCCGTACGCTAACACTAACCCGTACCCTAACACGTACGCTCACCCTAAAACGTTGTCGTACACTAACCTGTACCCTAAACCGTCCCCGTCCCCTACCCTAACCCTAAACCTAACCCTAACCCTAACCCTTACCCGAAGCCTTACCCTCACCCGTCCCCTAATACTAACCCGTTCGCTAACACTAACCCGTACCCTAAAACGTACGCTCACCCTAAACCGTTGTCGTACCCTAAACTGAACCCTAAACCGTCCCCGTCCCCTAACCTTAAACCTAACTCTAACCCTAACCCTAACCCTTACCCGAAGCCTTACCCTCACCCGTCCCCTAATCCTCACCCGTACGCTAACACTAACACGTACCCTAACACGTACGCTCACCCTAAACAGTTGTCGTACCCTAACCTGTACCCTAAACCGTCCCGGTCCCCTAAACCTAACCCTAACCCTAACCCTAACCCTAACCCTTACCCGAAGCCTTACCCTCACCCGTCCCCAAATCCTAACCCGTACGCTAACACTAACCCGTACCCTAACACGTACGCTCACCCTAAACGGTTGTCGTACCCTAACCTGTACCCTAAACCGTCCACGTCCCCTAACCCTAACCCTAACCCTAACCCTAACACTTACCCGAAGCCTTACCCTCACCCGTCCCCTAATCCTAACCCGTACGCTAACACTAACCCATACCCTAACACGTACGCTCACCCTAAACCGTTGTCGTACCCTAACTTGTACCCTAAACCGTCCCCGTCCCCGTCCCCTAACCCTAACCCTAACCCTAACCCTAACCCTTACCCGAAGCCTTATCCTCACCCGTCCCCTAATCCTAACCCGTACGCTAACACTAACCCGTACCCTAACACGTACGCTCACCCTAAACCGTTGTCGTACCCTAACTTGTACCCTAAACCGTCCCCGTCCCCTAAACCTAACCCTAACCCTAACCCTAACCCTAACCCTTACCCGAAGCCTTACCCTCATCCGTCCCCTAATCCTAACCAGTACGCTAACACTAACCCGTACCCTAACACGTACGCTCACCCTAAACGGTTGTCGTACCCTAACCTGTACCCTAAACCGTCCACGTCCCCTAACCCTAACACTAACCCTAACCCTACCCCTTACCCGAAGCCTTACCCTAACCCGTCCCCTAAACCTAACCCGTACGTTAACACTAACCCGTAACCTAACACGTACCCTCACCCTAAACCGTTGTCGTACCCTAACTTGTACCCTAAACCGTCCCTGTGCCCGTCCCCTAACCCTAACCCTAACCCTAACCCTTTCCCGAAGCCTTAACCTCACCCGTCCCCTAATCCTAACCCGTACGCTAACACTAACCCATACCCTAACACGTACGCTCACCCTAAACCGTTGTCGTACCCTAACCTGTACCCTAAACCGTCCCCGTCCCCGTCCCCTAACCCTAACCCTAACCCTAACCCTAACCCTTACCCGAAGCCTTACACTCACCCGTCCCCTAATCCTCACCCGTATGCTAACACTAACCCGTACCCTAACACGTACGCTCACCCTAAACCTTTGTCGTACACTAACCTGTACCCTAAACCGTCCCCGTCCCCTAACCCTAACCCTAACCCTAACCCTATCCCTAACCCTTACCCGAAGCCTTACACTCACCCGTCCCCTAATCCTAACCCGTACGCTAACACTAACCCATACCCTAACACGTACGCTCACCCTAAACCGTTGTCATACCCTAACTTGTACCCTAAACAGTCCCCGTCCCCTAAACCTAACCCTAACCCTAACCCTAACCCTAACCCTTACCCGAAGCCTTACCCTCAACCGTCCCCTATTCCTAACCCGTACACTAACGCTAAACCGTACCCTAACACGTACGCTCACCCTAAACCGTTGACGTACCCTAACCTGTACCCTAAACCGTCCCCGTCCCCTAACCATAAACCTAACCCTAACCCTATCCCTAACCCTTACCCGAAGCCTTACACTCACCCGTCCCCTAATCCTAACCCGTACGCTAACACTAACCCGTACCCTAACACGTACGCTCACCCTAAACCGTTGTCGTACCCTAACCTGTACCCTAAACCGTCCCCGTCCCCGTCCCCTAACCCTAACCCTAACCCTAACCTTTACCCGAAGCCTTACCCTCAGCCGTCCTCTAATCCTAACCCGTACGCTAACACTAACCCGTACCCTAACACGTACGCTCACCCTAAATCGTTGTCGTACCCTAACCTGTACCCTAAACCGTCCCCGTCCCCTAATCCTAACCCTAAACCTTACCCAAAGCCTTACCCTCACCCGTCCCCTAATCCTAACCCGTATGCTAACACTAACACATACCCTAACATGTACGCTCACCCTAAACCGTTGTCGTACCCTAACCTGTACCCTTAACCGTCCCTGTCCCCGTCCCCTAACCCTAACCCTAGCCCTAACCCTAACCCTAACACTTACCCGAAGCCTTACCCTCACCCGTCCGCTAATCCTAACCCGTACGCTAACACTAACACGTACCCTAACACGTACGCTCACCCTAAACCATTGTCGCAGCCGAACCTGTACCCTAAACCGTCCCCGTCCCCTAACCCTAACCCTAACCCTAACCCTAACCCTTACCCGAAGCCTTACCCTCACCCGTCCCCTATTCCTAACCCGTACGCTAACACTAACCCGTACCTTAACACGTACGCTCACCCTAAACCTTTGTCGTACCCTAACCTGTACCCTAAACCGTCCGCGTCCCCTAACCCTAACCCTAACCCTAACCCTAACCCTAACCCTTACCTGAAGCCTTACACTCACCCGTCACCTAATCCTCACCCGTACGCTAACACTAACCCGTACCCTAACACGTACGCTCACCCTAAACCGTTGTCGTACCCTAACCTGTACCCTAAACCGTCCCCTAAACCTAACCCTAAACCTAACCCTAACCCTAACCCTAACCCTTACCCGAAGCCTTACCCTCACCCGTCCCCTAATCCTAACCCGTACGCAAACACTAACCCGTACCCTAACACGTACGCTCACCCTAAACCGTTGTCGTACCCTAACCTGTACCCTAAACCGTCCCCGTCCCCTAACCCTAACCCTAACCCTAACCCTAACCCTTACGCGAAGCCTTACACTCACCCGTCCCCTAATCCTAACTCGTACGCTAACACTAACCCGTACCCTAACACGTACGCTCAACCTAAACCGTTGTCGTACCCTAACCTGTACTCTAAACCGTCCCCGTCCCCTAACCCTAACCCTAACCCTTACCCGAAGCCCTACCCTCACCCGTTCCCTAATCCTAACCCGTACGCTAACACTAACCAGTACCCTAACACGTACGCTCACCCTAAACCGTTGTCGTACCCTAACTTGTACCCTAAACCGTCCCCGTCCCCTAACCCTAACACTAACCCTAACCCTTACCCGAAGCCTTACCCTCACCCGTCCCCTAATCCTAACCCGTACGCTAACACTAACCCGTACCCTAACACGTACGCTCACCCTAAACCGTTGTCGTACCCTAACCTGTACCCTAAACTGTCCCCGTCTCCTAACCCTAACCCTAACCCTAACCCTAACCCTAACCCTTACCCGAAGACCTACCCTCACCCGTCCCCTAATCCTAACCCTTACGCTAACACTAACCCGTACCCTAACACGTAAGCTCACCCTAAACCGTTTTCGTACCCTAACCTGTACCCTAAACCGTCCCCGTCCCCGTCCCCTAACCCTAACCCTAACCCTAACCCTTACCCGAAGCCTTACACTCACCCGTCCCCTAATCCTAACCCGTACGCCAACACTAACCCGTACCGTAACACGTACGCTCACCCTAAACCGTTGTCATACCCTAACCTGTACCCTAAACCGTCCCCGTCCCCTAACCCTAACCCTAACCCTTACCCGAAGCCTTACCCTCACCCGTCCCCTAATCCTCACCCGTACGCTAACACTAACCCGTACCCTAACACGTACGCTCACCCTTAAACGTTGTCGTACACTAACCTGTACCCTAAACCGTCCCCGTCCCCTAACCCTAACCCTAACCCTAACCCTAACCCTAACCCTTACCCGAAGCCTTACCCTCACCCGTCCCCTAATCCTAACACGTACGCTAACACTAACCCGTACCCTAACACGTACGCTCACCCTAAACCGTTGTCGTACCCTAACCTGTACCCTAAACCGTCCCCGTCCCATAAACCTAACCCTAACCCTAACCCTAACCCTAACCCTTACCCGAAGCCTTACCCTCACCCGTCCCCTAATCCTAACCCGTACGCTAACACTAACCCGTACCCTAACACGTACGCTCACCCAAAACGGTTGTCGTACCCTAAACTGTACCCTAAACCGTCCACGTCCCCTAACCCTAACCCTAACCCTAAACCTAACCCTTACCCGAAGCCTTACCCTAACCCGTCCCCTAATCCTAACCCGTACGTTAACACTAACCGGTACCCTAACACGTACCCTCACACTAAACCGTTGTCCTACCCTAACTTGTACCCTAAAACTTCCCTGTGCCCTTCCCCTAACCCTAACCCTAACCCTAACCCTAACCCTTTCCCGAAGCCTTAACCTCACCCGTCCCCTAATCCTAACCCGTACGCTAACACTAACCCATACCCTAACACGTACACTCACCCTAAACCGTTGTCGTACCCTAACCTGTACCCTAAACCGTCCCCGTCCCCTAACCCTAACCCTAACCCTAACCCTAACCCTAACCCTTACACGAAGCCTTACACTCACCCGTCCCCTAATCCTCACCCGTACGCTAACACTAAACCGTACCCTAACACGTACGCTCACCCTAAAACTTTGTCGTACACTAACCTGTACCCTAAACCGTCCCCGTCCCCTAACCCTAAACTTAACCCTAACCCTAACCCTTACCCGAAGCCTTACACTCACCCGTCCCCTAATCCTAACCCGTACGCTAACACTAACCCATACCCTAACACGTACGCTCACCCTAAAACGTTGCCATACCCTAACTTGTACCCTAAACCGTCCCCGTCCCCTAACCCTAACCCTAACCCTAACCCTAACCCTTACACGAAGCCTTACCCTCACCCGTCCCCTAATCCTAACCCGTACACTAACACTAACCCGTACCCTAAAAGGTACGCTCACCCTAAACCGTTGTCGTACCCTAACCTGTACCCTAAACCGTCCCCGTCCCCTAACCCTAACCCTAACCCTAACCCTAACCCTAACGCTTACCCGAAGCCTTACCCTCACCCGTCCCCTAATCCTAACCCGTACGCTAACACTAACCCGTACCCTAACACTTACGCTCACCCTAAACCGTTGTCGTACACTAACCTGTACCCTAAACCGTCGCCGTCCCCGTCCCCTAACCCTAACCCTAACCCTAACCCTTACCCGAAGCCTTACCCTCACCCGTCCCCTAATCCTAACCCGTACGCTAACACTAACCCGTACCCTAACACGTACGCTCATCCTAAACTGTTGTCGTACCCTAACCTGTACCCTAAACCGTCCCTGTCCCCGTCCCGTAACCCTAACCCTAACCCTAACACTAACCCTAACCCTTA
Organism: Delphinapterus leucas; assembly: GCF_059928025.1. Classification (NCBI taxonomy): domain Eukaryota; kingdom Metazoa; phylum Chordata; class Mammalia; order Artiodactyla; family Monodontidae; genus Delphinapterus; species Delphinapterus leucas. The sequence goes on from NC_143129.1 coordinate 2,576,051, forward strand.
CCCGAAGACACACCCTCACCCGTCCCCTAATCCTAACCCTTACGCTAACACTAACCCATACCCTAAAACGTAAGCTCACCCTAAACCGTTTTCGTACCCTAACCTGTACCCTAATCCGTCCCCGTCCCCGTCCCCTAACCCTAACCCTAACCCTAACCCTTACCCGAAGCCTTACCCTCACCCGTCCCCAAATCCTAACCCGTACGCCAACACTAACCCGTACCGTAACACGTACACTCACCCTAAACCGTTGTCGTACACTAACCTGTACCCTAAACCGTCCCCATCCCCTAACCCTAACCCTAACCCTAACCCTAACCCTTACCCGAAGCCTTACCGTCACCCGTCCCCTAATCCTAACCCGTACGCTAACACTAACCCGTACCCTAACACGTACGCTCACCCTAAACCGTTGTCATACCCTAACCTGTACCCTAAACCGTCCCCGTCCCCTAACCCTAACCCTAACCCTAACCCTATCCCTTACCCGAAGCCTTACCCTCACCCGTCCCCTAATCCTAACCCGTACGCTAACACTAACCCGTACCCTAACACGTACGCTCACCCTAAACCGTTGTCGTACCTTAACCTGTACCCTAACCCGTCCCCGTCCCCTAACCCTAACCCTAACCCTTACCCGAAGCCTTACCCTCACCCGTCCCCTAATCCTCACCCGTACGCTAACACTAACCCGTACCCTAACACGTACGCTCACCCTAAAACGTTGTCGTACACTAACCTGTACCCTAAACCGTCCCCGTCCCCTACCCTAACCCTAAACCTAACCCTAACCCTAACCCTTACCCGAAGCCTTACCCTCACCCGTCCCCTAATACTAACCCGTTCGCTAACACTAACCCGTACCCTAAAACGTACGCTCACCCTAAACCGTTGTCGTACCCTAACATGTACCCTAAACCGTCCCCGTCCCCTAACCCTAAACCTAACTCTAACCCTAACCCTAACCCTTACCCGAAGCCTTACCCTCACCCGTCCCCTAATCCTCACCCGTACGCTAACACTAAATCGTACCCTAACACGTACGCTCACCCTAAACACTTGTCGTACCCTAACCTGTACCCTAAACCGTCCCGGTCCCCTAAACCTAACCCTAACCCTAACCCTAACCCTAAACCTTACCCGAAGCCTTACCCTCACCCGTCCCCAAATCCTAACCCGTACGCTAACACTAACCCGTACCCTAACACGTACGCTCACCCTAAACGGTTGTCGTACCCTAACCTGTACCCTTAACCGTCCACGTCCCCTAACCCTAACCCTAACCCTAACCCTAAACCTTACCCGAAGCCTTACCCTCACCCGTCCCCTAATCCTAACCCGTACGCTAACACTAACCCATACCCTAACACGTACGCTCACCCTAAACCGTTGTCGTACCCTAACTTGTACCTTAAACCGTCCCCGTCCCCTAACCCTAACCCTAACCCTAACCCTTACCCGAAGCCTTACCCTCACCCGTCCCCTATTCCCAACCCGTACACTAACACTAACCCGTAACCTAACACGTACGCTCACCCTTAACGGTTGACGTACCCTAACCTGTACCCTAAACCGTCCCCGTCCCCTAACCCTAAACCTAACCCTAACCCTATCCCTAACCCTTACCCGAAGCCTTACATTCACCCGTCCCCTAATCCTAACCCGTACGCTAACACTAACCCGTACCCTAACACGTACGCTCAGTCTAAACTGTTGTCGTACCCTAACCTGTACCCTAAACCGTCCCCGTCCCCTAACCCTAACCCTAACCCTAACCCTAACCCTTACCCGAAGCCTTATCCTCACCCGTCCCCTAATCCTAACCCGTACGCTAACACTAACCCGTACCCTAACATGTACGCTCACCCTAAACCGTTGTCGTACACTACCCTGTACCCTAAATCGTCCCTGTCCCCTAACGCTAACCCTAACCCTTACCCGAAGCCTTACCCTCCCCATTCCCGAATCCTAACCCGTACGCTAACACTAACCAGTACCCTAACACGTACGCTCACCCTAAACAGTTGTCGTACCCTAACTTGTACCCTAAACCGTCCCCGTCCCCTAACCCTAACACTAACCCTAACCCTTACCCGAAGCCTTACCCTCACCCGTCCCCTAATCCTAACCCGTACGCTAACACTAACCCGTACCCTAACACGTACGCTCACCCTAAACCGTTGTCGTACAGTAACCTGTACCCTAAATCGTCGCCGTCCCCGTCCCCGTCCCCTAACCCTAAACCTAACACTTACCCGAAGCCTTACCCTCACCCGTCCCCTAATCCTAACCCGTACGCTAACACTAACCCGTACCCTAACACGTACGCTCACCCTAAACTGTTGTCGTACCCTAACCTGTACCCTAAACCATCCCTGTCCCCGTCCCGTAACCCTAACCCTAACCCTAACACTAACCCTAACCCTTACCCGAAGCCTTACCCTCACCCGTCCCCTAATCCTAACCCGTACGCTAACACTAACCCGTACCCTAACACGTACGCTCACCCTAAACTGTTGTCGTACCCTAACCTGTACCCTAAACCGTCCCCGTCCCCTAACCCTAACCCTAACCCTAACCCTAACCCTAACCCTTACCCGAAGACTTACCCTCACCCGTCCCCTAATCCTAACCCTTACGCTAACACTAACCCGTACCCTAACACGTAAGCTCACCCTAAACGGTTTTCGTACCCTAACCTGTACCCTAAACCGTCCCCGTCCCCGTCCCCTAACCCTAACCCTAACCCTAACCCTTACCCGAAGCCTTACCCTCACCCGTCCCCTAATCCTAACCCGTACGCCAACACTAACCCGTACCCTAACACGTACGCTCACCCTAAACCGTTTCGTACACTAAACTGTACCCTAAACCGTCCCCATCCCCTAACCCTAACCCTAAGCCTAACCCTTACCCGAAGCCTTACCCTTACCCGTCCCCTAATCCTAAACCGTACGCTAACACTAACCCGTACCCTAACACGTACGCTCACCCTAAACCGTTGTCGTACCCTAACCTGTACCCTAAACCGTCCCCGTCCCCGTCCCCTAACCCTAACCCTAACCCTAAAACTTACCCGAAGCCTTACCCTCACCCGTCCCCTAATCCTAACCCGTACGCTAACACTAACCCGTACCCTAACACGTACGCTCACCTTAAACCGTTGTCGTACCCTAACCTGTACCCTAAACCATCCCCGTCCCCTAACCCTAACCCTAACCCTAACCCTAACCCTTACCCGAAGCCTTACGCTCACCCGTCCCCTTATCCTAACCCGTACGCTAACAATAACCCGTATCCTAACATGTACGCTCACCCTAAACCCTTGTCGTACACTAACCTCTACCCTAAACCGTCCCCGTCCCCTAACCCTAACCCTAACACTAACCCTTACCCGAAGCCTTAACCTCACCCGTCCCCTAATCCTCACCCGTACGATAACACTAACCCATACCCTAACACGTACGCTCACCCTAAACCGTTGTCGTACCCTAACCTGTACCCTAAACCGTCCCCGTCCCCTAACCCTATCCCTAACCCTAACCCTAACCCTAACCCTTACCCGAAGCCTTATCCTCACCCGTCCCCTAATCCTAACCCGTACGCTAACACTAACCCGTACCCTAACACGTACGCTCACCCTAAACCATTGTCGTACCCTAACCTGTACCCTAAACCGTCCCCGTCCCCGTCCCCGTCCCCGTCCCCTAAACCTAACCCTAACCCTTACCCGAAGCCTTACCCTCACCCGTCCCCTAATCCTAACCCGTACGCTAACACTAACCCATACCCTAACATGTACGCTCACCCTAAACCGTTGTCGTACCCTAAAATGTACCCTAAACCGTCCCTGTCCCCGTCCCCTAACCCTAACCCTAACCCTAACCCTAACCCTAACCCTTACCCGAAGCCTTACCCTCACCCGTCCCCTAATCCTAACCCGTACGCTAACACTAACCCGTACCCTAACACGTACGCTCACCCTAAACCGTTGACGCAGCTTAACCTGTACCCTAAACCATCCCCGTCCCATAACCCTAACCCTAACCCTAATCCTTACACAAAGCCTTACCCTCACCCGTCCCCTAATCCTAACTCGTACGCTAACACTAACCCGTACCCTAACACGTACGCTCACCCTAAATTGTTGTCGTACCTTAACCTGTACCCTAAACCGTCCCTGAACCCTAACCCTAACCCTAAGCCAAACCCTAACACTTACCCGAAGCCTTACCCTCACCCGTCCCCTAATCCTAACCCGTACGCTAACACTAACCCGTACCCAAACACGTACGCTCACCCTAAACCGTTGTCGTACCCTAACCTGTACCCTAAACCGTCCCCGTCCCCTAACCCTAACACTTACCCGAAGCCTTACACTCATCCGTCCTCTAATCCTCACCCGTACGCAAACACTAACCCGTACCCTAACACGTACGCTCACCCTAAACCGTTGTCGTACCCTAACCTGTACCCTAAACCGTCCCCGACCCTAACCCTAACCTTAACCCTAACCCTAACCCTAACCCTTACCCGAAGCCTTACCCTCACCCGTCCCCTAATCCTAACCCGTACGCTAACACTAACCCGTACCCAAACACGTACGCTCACCCTAAACCGTTGTCGTACCCTAACCTGTACCCTAAACCGTCCCCGTCCCCTAACCCTAACCCTAACCCTAACCCTAACCCTAACCCTTACCCGAAGCCTTACCCTCACCCGTCCCCTAATTCTAAACCGTACGCTAACACTAACCCGTACCCTAACACGTACGCTCACCCTAAACCGTTGTCGTACCCTAACCTTTACCCTAAACCGTCCCCGTCCCCGTCCCCTAACCCTAACCCTAACCCTAACCCTTACCCGAAGCCTTACACTCACCCGTCCCTTAATCCTAACCCGTACGCTAACACTAACCCGTACCCTAACACGTATGCTCACCCTAAACGGTTGTCGTACCCTAACCTGTACCCTAAACCGTCCCCGTCCCCTAACCCTAACCCTAACCCTATCCCTAACCCTTACCCGAAGCCTTACCCTAACCCGTCCCCTAATCCTAACCCATACGCTAACACTAACCCGTACCCTAACACGTACCCTCACCCTAAACCGTTGTCGTAAACTAACTTGTACCCTAAACCTTCCCCGTGCCCGTCCCCTAACCCTAACCCTAACCCTAACCCTAACCCTTTCCCGAAGCCTTACCCTCACCCGTCCCCTAAACCTAACACGTACGCTAACACTAACCCGTACCCTAACACGTACGCTCACCCTAAACCGTTGTCGTACCCTAAACTGTACCCTAAACCGTCCATGTCCCCTAACCCTAACCCTAACCCTAACCCTAACCCTTACCCGAAGCCTTACACTCACCCGTCCCCTAATCCTAACCCGTACGCTAACACTAACCCGTACCCTAACACGTACGCTCACCCTAAACCGTTGTCGTACCCTAAACTGTAGCCTAAACCGTCCCCGTCCCCGTCCCCTAACCGTAACCCTAACCTTAACCCTAACCTTTACCCGAAGCCTTACCCTCTCCCGTCCCCTAATCCTAACCCGTACGCTAACACTAACCCATACCCTAACACGTACGCTCACCCTAAATCGTTGTCGTACCTTAACCTGTACCCTAAACCGTCCCCGTCCCTGTCCCCGTCCTCGTCCCCTTACCCTAACCCTAACCCTTACCCGAAGCCTTACCCTCACCCGTCCCCTAATCCTAACCCGTACGCTAACACTAACCCATACCCTAACATGTACGCTCACCCTAAACCGTTGTCGTACCCTAACCTGTACGCTAAACCGTCCCTGTCCCCGTCCCCTAACCCTAACCCTAACCCTAACGCTAACCCTTACCCGAAGCCTTACCCTCACCCGTCCCCTAATCCTAACCCGTACGCTAACACTAACCCGTACCCTAACACGTACGCTCACCCTAAATCGTTGTCGTACCCTAACCTGTACCCTAAACCGTCCCCGTACCCTAACCCTAACCCTAACCCTAACCCTAACACTTACCCAAAGCCTTACCCTCACCCGTCCCCTAATCCTAACCCGTACGCTAACACTAACCCGTACCCTAACACGTACGCTCACCCTAAACCGTTGTCGTACCCTAACCTGTACCCTAAACCGTCCCCGTCCCCTAACACTAACCCTAACCCTAACCCTTACCCGAAGCCTTACACTCACCCGTCCCCTTATCCTAACCCGTACGCTAACACTAACCCGTACCCTAACACGTACGCTCACCCTAAACCGTTGTCGTACCCTAACCTGTACCCTAAACCGTCCCCGTCCCCTAACACTAACCCTAACCCTAACCCTAACCCTTACCTGAAGCCTTACCCTGACCCGTCCCCTAATCCTAACCCGTACGCTAACACTAACCCGTACCCTAACACGTACGCTCACCCTAAACCGTTGTCGTACCCTAACCTGTACCCTAAACCGTCCCCGTCCCCGTCCCCATCCCCGTCCCCTAACCCTAACCCTAACCCTTACCCAAAGCCTTACCCTCACCCGTCCCCTAATCCTATTCCGTACGCTAACACTAACCCGTACCCTAACACGTACGCTCACCCTAAACCGTTGTCGTAGCCTAACCTGTACCCTAAACCGTCCCCGTCCCCTAACCCTAACCTTAACACTAACCCTAACTCTTACCCGAAGCCTTACCCTCACCCGTCCCCTAATCCTAACCCGTACGCTAACACTAACCCATACCCTAACACGTACGCTCACCCTAAATCTTTGTCGTACCCTAACCTGTACCCTAAACCGTCCCCATACCCTAAACCTAACCCTAACCCTAACACTTACCCGAAGCCTTACCCTCACCCGTCCCCTAATCCTAAACCGTACGCTAACACTAACCCGTACCCTAACACGTACGCTCACCCTAAACCGTTGTCGTAGCCTAACCTGTACCCTGAACCGTCCCCTAACCCTAACCCTAACCCTAACCCTAACCCTAACCCTTACCCGAAGCCTTACCCTCACCCGTCCCCTAATTCTAACCCGTACGCTAACACTAACACGTACCCTAACACGTACGCTCACCCTAAACCGTTGTCGTACCCTAACCTGTACCCTAAACCGTCCCCGTCCCCGTCCCCTAACCCTAACCCTAACCCTAACCCTTACCCGAAGCCTTACACTCACCCGTCCCATAATCCTAACCCGTACGCTAACACTAACCCGTACCCTAACACGTATGCTCACCCTAAACGGTTGTCGTACCCTAACCTGTACCCTAAACCGTCCCCGTCCCCTAACCCTAACCCTAACCCTAACCCTAACCCTTACCCGAAGCCTTACCCTAACCCGTCCCCTAATCCTAACCCATACGCTAACACTAACCCGTACCCTAACACGTACCCTCACCCTAAACCGTTTTCGTAAACTAACTTGTACCCTAAACCTTCCCCGTGCCCGTCCCCTAACCCTAACCCTAACCCTAACCCTAACCCTTTCCCGAAGCCTTACCCTCACCCGTCCCCTAAACCTAACACGTACGCTAACACTAACCCGTACCCTAACACGTACGCTCACCCTAAACCGTTGTCGTACCCTAAACTGTACCCTAAACCGTCCATGTCCCCTAACCCTAACCCTAACCCTAACCCTAACCCTTACCCGAAGCCTTACACTCACCCGTCCCCTAATCCTAACCCGTACGCTAACACTAACCCGTACCCTAACACGTACGCTCACCCTAAACCGTTGTCATACCCTAAACTGTACCCTAAACCGTCCCCGTCCCCGTCCCCTAACCGTAACCCTAACCTTAACCCTAACCTTTACCCGAAGCCTTACCCTCTCCCGTCCCCTAATCCTAACCCGTACGCTAACACTAACCCATACCCTAACACGTACGCTCACCCTAAATCGTTGTCGTACCTTAACCTGTACCCTAAACCGTCCCCGTCCCTGTCCCCGTCCCCGTCCCCTAACCCTAACCCTAACCCTTACCCGAAGCCTTACCCTCACCCGTCCCCTAATCCTAACCCATACGCTAACACTAACCCATACCCTAACATGTACGCTCACCCTAAACCGTTGTCGTACCCTAACCTGTACGCTAAACCGTCCCTCTCCCCGTCCCCTAACCCTAACCCTAACCCTAACCCTAACGCTAACCCTTACCCGAAGCCTTACCCTCACCCGTCCCCTAATCCTAACCCGTATGCTAACACTAACCCGTACCCTAACACGTACGCTCACCCTAAATCGTTGTCGTACCCTAACCTGTACCCTAAACCGTCCCCGTACCCTAACCCTAACCCTAACCCTAACCCTAACACTTACCCAAAGCCTTACCCTCACCCGTCCCCTAATCCTAACCCGTACGCTAACACTAACCCGTACCCTAACACGTACGCTCACCCTAAACCGTTGTCGTACCCTAACCTGTACCCTAAACCGTCCCCGTCCCCTAACACTAACCCTAACCCTAACCCTTACCCGAAGCCTTACACTCACCCGTCCCCTTATCCTAACCCGTACGCTAACACTAACCCGTACCCTAACACGTACGCTCACCCTAAACCGTTGTCGTACCCTAACCTGTACCCTAAACCGTCCCCGTCCCCTAACACTAACCCTAACCCTAACCCTAACCCTTACCTGAAGCCTTACCCTGACCCGTCCCCTAATCCTAGCCCGTACGCTAACACTAACCCGTACCCTAACACGTACGCTCACCCTAAACCGTTGTCGTACCCTAACCTGTACCCTAAACCGTCCCCGTCCCCGTCCCCATCCCCGTCCCCTAACCCTAACCCTAACCCTTACCCAAAGCCTTACCCTCACCCGTCCCCTAATCCTATCCCGTACGCTAACACTAACCCGTACCCTAACACGTACGCTCACCCTAAACCGTTGTCGTAGCCTAACCTGTACCCTAAACCGTCCCCGTCCCCTAACCCTACCCTTAACACTAACCCTAACCCTTACCCGAAGCCTTACCCTCACCCGTCCCCTAATCCTAACCCGTACGCTAACACTAACCCATACCCTAACACGTACGCTCACCCTAAATCTTTGTCGTACCCTAACCTGTACCCTAAACCGTCCCCATACCCTAAACCTAACCCTAACCCTAACACTTACCCGAAGCCTTACCCTCACCCGTCCCCTAATCCTAAACCGTACGCTAACACTAACCCGTACCCTAACACGTACGCTCACCCTAAACCGTTGTCGTAGCCTAACCTGTACCCTGAACCGTCCCCGTCCCCTAACCCTAACCCTAACACTAACCCTAACCCTTACCCGAAGCCTTACCCTCACCCGTCCCCTAATCCTATCCCGTACGCTAACACTAACCCGTACCCTAACACGTATGCTCACCCTAAATCGTTGTCGTACCCTAACCTGTACCCTAAACCGTCCCCATACCCTAACACTTACCCTAACCCTAACCCTAACCCTAATCCTTACCCGAAGCCTTACCCTCACCCGTCCCCTATTCCTAACCCGTACGCTAACACTAACCCGTACCCTAACACTTACGCTCACCCTAAACCGTTGTCGTACCCTAACCTGTACCCTAAACCGTCCCCGTCAACTAACCCTAACCCTAACCCTAACACTAAACCTTACCCGAAGCCTTACCCTCACCCGTCCCCTAATCCTAACCCGTACGCTAACACTAACCCGTACCCTAACACCTACGCTCATCCTAAACCGTTGTCGTACCCTAAACTGTACCCTAAACCGTCCACGTCCCCTAACCCTAACCCTAAACCTAACCCTAACCCTTACCCGAAGCCTTACACTCACCCGTCCCGTAATCCTCACCCGTACGCTAACACTAAACCATACCCTAACACGTACGCTCACCCTAAACCGTTGTCGTACCCTAACCTGTACCCTAAACCGTCCCCATTCCCTAACCCTAACCCTAACCCTAACCCTAACCCTTACCCGAAGCCTTACACTCACCCGTCCCCTAATCCTAACCCGTACGCTAACACTAACCCGTACCCTAACACGTACGCTCACCCTAAACCGTTGTCGTACCCTAATCTGTACCCTAAACCGTCCCCGTCCCCTAAACCTAACCCGAACCCTAACCCTAACCCTAACCCTTACCCAAAGCCTTACCCTCACCCGTCCCCTAATCCTAACCCGTACGCTAACGCTAACCCGTACCCTAACACGTACGCTCACCCTAAACCGTTGACGTACACTAACCTGTACCCTAAACCGTCCCCGTCCCCGTCCCCTAACCCTAACCCTAACCCTAACCCTAACCCTTACCCGAAGCCTTACACTCACCCGTCCCCTAATCCTAACCCGTAAGCTAACACTAACCCGTACCCTAACAAGTACGCTCACCCTAAACTGTTGTCGTACCCTAACCTGTACCCTAAACCGTCCCCGTCCCCGTCCCCAACCCTAACCCTAACCCTAACCCTATCCTTTACCCGAAGCCTTACCCTCACCCGTCCCCTAATCCTAACCCGTACGCTAACACTAACCCGTACCCTAACACGTACGCTCACCTTAAAGCGTTGTCGTACCCTAACCTGTACCCTAAACCGTCCCCGTCCCCGTCCCCGTCACCTAACCCTAACCCTAACCCTTACCCGAAGCCTTACCCTCACCCGTCCCCTAATCGTAACCCGTACGCTAACACTAACCCATACCCTAACATGTACGCTCACGCTAAACCGTTGTCGTACCCTAACCTGTACCCTAAACCATCCCTGTCCCCGTCCCCTAACCCTAACCCTAACCTTAACCCTAACCCTAACCCTTACCCGAAGCCTTACCCTCACCCGTCCCCTAATCCTAACCCGTACGCTAACACTAACCCGTACCCTAACACGTACGCTCACCCTAAAACATTGTCGTACCCTAACCTGTACCCTAAACCGTCCCCGTACCCTAACACTAACCGTAACCCTAACCCTAACCCTAACACTTACCCGAAGCCTTACCCTCACCCGTCCCCTAATCCTAACCCGTACGCTAACACTAACCCGTACCCTAACACGTACGCTCACCCTAAACAGTTGACGTACCCTAACCGGTACCCTAAACCGTCCCCGTCCCCTAACCCTAACCCTAACCCTAACCCTTACCCGAAGCCTTACCCTCACCCGTCCCCTTATCCTAACCCGTACGGTAACACTAACCCGCACCCTAACACGTACGCTCACCATAAACCGTTGTCGTACCCTAACCTGTACCCTAAACCGTCCCCGTCCCCTAATCCTAACCCTAACCCTAAACCTAACTCTTACCCGAAGCCTTACCCTCACCCGTCCCCTAATCCTAACCCGTACGCTAACACTAACCCGTACCCTAACACGTACGCTCACCCTAAACCGTTGTCGTACCCTAACCTGTACCCTAAACCGTCCCCGTTCCCTAACCCTAACCCTAACCTAACCCTAACCCTAACCCTTACACGAAGCCTTACACTCACCGTCCCCTAATCCTCACCCGTACGCTAACACTAACCCGTACCCTAACACGTACGCTCACCCTAAACCGTTGTCGTACCCTAACCTGTACCCTAAACCGTCCCCGTCCCCTACCCCTAACCCTAACCCTAACCCTAACCCTTACCCGAAGCCTTACCCTCACCCGTCCCCTAATCCTAACCCGTACACTAACACTAACCCGTACCCTAACACGTACGCTCACCCTAAACCGTTGACGTACAATAACCTGTACCCTAAACCGTCCCCGTCCCCTAACCCTAATCCTAACCCTAACCCTAACCCTTACCCTAACCCTTTCCCGAAGCCTTACCCTCACCCGTCCCCTAATGCTAACCCGTACGCTAACACTAACCTGTACCCTGACACGTACGCTCACCCTAAATCGTTGTCGTACCCTAACCTCTACCCTAAACCATCCCCGTCCCCTAACGCTAACCCTAACTCTAACCCTCCCCCGAAAACTTACACTCACCTGTCCCATAATCCTCACCCGTACGCTAACACTAACCCGTACCCTAACACGTACGCTCACCCTAAAACGTTGTCGTACCCTAACCTGTACCCTAAACCGTCCCCGTCCCCTAACCCTAACCCTAAACCTAACCCTAACCCTAACCCTTACCCGAAGCCTTACCCTCACCCGTCCCCTAATCCTAAACCGTACGCTAACACTAACCTGTACCCTAACACATACGCTCACCCTAAAGCTTTGTCATACCCTAACCTGTACCCTAAACCGTCCCCGTGCCCGTCCCCTAACCCTAACCCTAACCCTAACACTTACCCGAAGACTTACCCTCACCCTTCCCCTAATCCTAACCCGTACGCTAACACTAGCCCGTACCCTAACACGTACGCTCACCCTAAACCGTTGTCATACCTTAACCTGTACCCTAAACCGTCCCCGTCCCCTAACCCTAACCCTAACCCTAACCCTAACCCTAACCCTTACTCGAAGCCTTACCCTCACCCGTCCACTAATCCTAACCCGTACGCTAACACTAACCCGTACCCTAACACGTACGCTCAACCTAAACTGTTGTTGTACCCTAACCTGTACCCTAAACCGTCCCCGTCCCCTAACCCTAACCCTAACCCTAACCATAACCATTACCCGAAGCCTTACCCTCACCCGTCCCCTAATCCTAAACCGTACGCTAACACTAAACCGTACCCTAACACGTACGCTCATCCTTAACCGTTGTCGTACCCTAACCTGTACCCTAAACCGTCCCCGTCCCCGTCCCCTAACCCTAACCCTAACCCTAACCCTTACCCGAAGCCTTACCCTCACCCGTCCCCTAATCCTAACCCGTGCGCTAACACTAACCCGCACCCTAACACGTACGCTCACCCTAAACTGTTGTCGTACCGTAAAATGTACCCTAAACCGTCCCCGCCCCTAACCCTAACCCTAACGCTTACCCGAAGCCTTACCCTCACCCGTCCCCTAATCCTAACCCGTACGCTAACACTAACCCGTACCCTAGCATGTACGCGCACCCTAAACCGTTGTCATACACTAACCTGTACCCTAAACCGTCCCCGTCCCCGTCCCCGTCCCCTAAACCTAACCCAACCCTAACCCTTACCCGAAGCCTTACCCTAACCCGTCCCCTAATCCTAACCCGTACGCTAACACTAACCCGTACCCTAACACGTACGCTCACACTAAACCGTAGTCCTACACTAACCTGTACCCTAAACCGTCCCCGTCCCCGTCCCCGTCCCCTAAACCTAACCCTAACCCTAACCCTAACCCTTACCCGAAGCCTTACCCTCACCCGTCCCCTAATCCTAACCCGTACGCTAACACTAACCCGTACCCTAACACGTACGCTCACCCTAAACCGTTGTCGTACCCTAACCTGTACCCTAAACCATCCCCGTCCCCTAACCCTAACCCTAACCCTAACCCTAACCGCAACCCTAACCCTTACCCTCACCCGTCCCCTAATCCTAACCTGTACGCTAACACTAACCCGTACCCTAACACGTAAGCTCACCCTAAACCGTTGTTGTACCCTAACCTGTACCCTAAACCGTCCCAGTACCCGTCCCCGTCCCCTAATCCTAACCCTAATCCTTACCCGAAGCCTTACCCTCACCCGTCCCCTAATCCTAACCCGTACGCTAACACTGACCCGTACCCTAACACGTACGCTCACCCTAAACCGTTGTCGTACCCTAACCTGGACCCTAAACCGTCCCCGTCCCCGTCCCCTAACACTAAACCTAACCCTAACCCGTCCCCGTCCCCGTCCCCGTCCCCTAACCCTAACCCTAAACCTTACCCGAAGCCTTACCCTCACCCGTCCCCTAATCCTAACCCGTACGCTAACACTAACCCATACTCTAACCTGTACCCTAAACCGTCCCTGTCCCCGTCCCCTAACCCTAACCCTAGCCCTAACCCTAACCCTAACCCTTACCCGAAGCCTTACCCTCACCCGTCCCCTAATCCTAAACCGTACGCTAACACTAACCCGTACCCTAACACGTACGCTCACCCTAAAACGTTGTCGCAGCCTAACCTGTACCCTAAACTGTCCCCGTCCCCTAACCCTAACCCTAACCCTATCCCTAACCCTTACCCGAAGCCTTACCCTCACCCGTCCCCTAATCCTAACTCGTACGCTAACACTAACCCGTACCCTAACACGTACGCTCACCCTAAATCGTTTTCGTACCCTAACCTGTACCCTAAACCGTCCCCGAACACTAACCCTAACCCTAACCCTAACCCTAACACTTACCCGAAGACTTACCCTCTCCCGTCCCCTAATCCTAACCCGTACGCTAACACTAACCCGTACCCTAACACGTACGCTCACCCTAAACCGTTGTCGTACCCTAACGTGTACCCTAAACCGTCCCCGTCCCCTAAACCTAACCCTAATCCTAACCCTAACCCTTACCCGAAGCCTTACCCTCACCCGTCTCCTAATCCTAACCCGTACGCTAACACTAACCCGTAACCTAACACGTACGCTCACCCTAAACCGTTGTCGTAGCCTAACCTGTACCCTAAACCGTCCCGTCCCCTAACCGTAACCCTAACCCTAACCCTTACCCGAAGTCTTACCCTCACCCGTCCCCTAATCCTAACCCGTACGCTAACACTAACCCGTACCCTAACACGTACGCTCACCCTAAACTGTTGTCGTACCCTAACCTGTACCCTAAACCGTCCCCGTCCCCGTCCCCGTCCCCTCACCCTAACCCTAACCGTTACCCGAAGCCTTACCCTCACCCGTCCCCTAATCCTAACCCGTACGCAACATTAACCCATACCCTAACATGTACGCTCACCCTAAAACGTTGTCGTACCCTAACCTGTACCCTAAACCGTCCCTGTCGCCGTCCCCTAACCCTAACCCTAACCCTAACCCTAACCCTTACCCGAAGCCTTACCCTCACCCGTCCCCTAATTCTAACCCGTACGCTAACACTATCCCGTACCCTAACACGTACGCTCACCCTAAACCGTTGTCGCAGCCTAACCTGTACCCTAAACCGTCCCCGTCCCCTAACCCTAACCCTAACCCTAAACCTTACCGGAAGCCTTACACTCACCCGTCCCCTAATCCTAACTCGTACGCTAACACTAACCCGTACCCTAACACGTACGCTCACCCTAAATCGTTGTCGTACCCTAACCTGTACCCTAAACCGTACCCGAACCCTAACCCTAACCCTAACCCTAACCCTAACCCTAACACTTACCCGAAGCCTTACCCTCACCCGTCCCCTAATCCTAACCCGTACTCTAACACTAACCCGTACCTTAACACTTACGCTCACCATAAACCGTTGTCGTACCCTAACCTGTACCCTAAACCGTCCCCGTCCCCTAACCCTTACCCTAACCCTAATCCTAACCCTTACCCGAAGCCTTACCCTCACCCGTCCCCTAATCCTAACCCGTACGCTAACACTAACCCGTACCCTAACACGTACGCTCACCCTAAACCGTTGTCGTACAGTAACCTGTACCCTAAACCGTCGCCGTCCCCGTCCCCGTCCACTAACCCTAACCCTAACACTTACCCGAAGCCTTACCCTCACCCGTCCTTTAATCCTAACCCGTACGCTAACACTAACCCGTACCCTAACACGTACGCTCACCCTAAACTGTTGTCGTACCCTAACCTGTACCCTAAACCATCCCTGTCCCCGTCCCGTAACCCTAACCCTAACCCTAACACTAACCCTAACCCTTACCCGAAGCCTTACCCTCACCCGTCCCCTAATCCTAACCCGTACGCTAACACTAACCCGTACCCTAACACGTACGCTCACCCTAAACCGTTGTCGTACCCTAACCTGTACCCTAAACCGTCCCCGTCCCCTAACCCTAACCCTAACCCTAACCCTAACCCTAACCCTAACCCTTACACGAAGACTTACCCTCACCCGTCCCCTAATCCTAACCCTTACGCTAACACTAACCCGTACCCTAACACGTAAGCTCACCCTAAACGGTTTTCGTACCCTAACCTGTACCCTAAACCGTCCCCGTCCCCGTCCCCTAACCCTAACCCTAACCCTAACCCTTACCCGAAGCCTTACCCTCACCAGTCCCCTAATCCTAACCCGTACGCCAACACTAACCCGTACCCTAACACGTACGCTCACCCTAAACCGTTGTCGTACACTAAACTGTACCCTAAACCGTCCCCATCCCCTAACCCTAACCCTAACCCTAACCCTTACCCGAAGCCTTACCCTTACCCGTCCCCTAATCCTAAACCGTACGCTAACACTAACCCGTACCCTAACACGTACGCTCACCCTAAACCGTTGTCGTACCCTAACCTGTACCCTAAACCGTCCCCGTCCCCTAACCCTAACCCTAACCCTAACCCTAACTCTTACCCGAAGCCTTACGCTCACCCGTCCCCTTATCCTAACCCGTACGCTAACAATAACCCGTATCCTAACACGTACGCTCACCCTAAACCCTTGTCGTACACTAACCTGTACCCTAAACCGTCACCATCCCCTAACCCTAACCCTAACCCTAACCCTAACCCTTACCCGAAGCCTTACCCTCACCCGTCCCCTAATCCTAACCCGTACGCTAACACTAACCCATACCCTAACACGTACGCTCACCCTAAACCTTTGTCGTACCCTAACCTGTACCCTAAACCGTCCGCGTCCCCTAACTCTAACCCTAACCCTAACCCTAACCCTTACCCGAAGCCTTACCCTCACCCGTCCCCTAATCCTAACCCGTACGCTAACACTAACCCGTACCCTAACACGTACGCTCACACTAAACCGTTGTCGTACCCTAACCTGTACCCTAAACCGTCCCCGTCCCCTAACCCTAACCCTACCCCTTACCCGAAGCCTTACCCTCACCCGTCCCCTAATCCTAACCCGTACTCTAACACTAACCCGTACCCTAAAACGTACGATCAACCTAAACCGTTGTCGTACCCTAACCTGTACCCTAAACCGTCCCCGTCCCCTAACCCTAACCCTAACCCTAACGCTTACCCGAAGCCTTACCCTCACCCGTCCCCTAATCCTAACCCGTACGCTAACACTAAACCGTACCCTAACACGTACGCTCACCCTAAACCGTTGTCGTACACTAACCTGTACCCTAAACCGGCGCCGTCCCCATCCCCGTCCCCGTCCCCTAACCCTAACCCTAACCCTTACCCGAAGCCTTACCCTCACCCGTCCCCTAATCCTAACCCGTACGCTAACACTAACCCGTACCCTAACACGTACGCTCACCCTAAACTGTTGTCGTACCCTAACCTGTACCCTAAACCGTCCCTGTCCCCGTCCCGTAACCCTAACCCTAACCCTAACACTAACCCTAACCCTTACCCGAAGCCTTACCCTCACCCGTCCCCTAATCCTAACCCGTACGCTAACACTAACCCATACCCTAACACGTACGCTCACCCTAAACCGTTGTCATATCCGAACCTGTACCCTAAACCGTCCCCGTCCCCTAACACTAACCCTTACCCTAACCCTATCCCTTACCCGAAGCCTTACCCTCACCCGTCCCCTAATCCTAACACGTACGCTAACACTAACCCCTACCCTAACACGTACGCTCACCCTAAATCGTTGTCGTACCCTAACCTTACCCTAAACCGTCCCCGTACCCTAACCCTAACCCTNACCCTAACCCTAACACTTACCCGAAGCCTTACCCCCACCCGTCCCCTAATCCTAATCCGTACGCTAACACTAACACGTACCCTAACACGTACGCTCACCCTAAACCGTTGTCGTACCCTAACCTGTACCCTAAACCGTCCCCGTCCCCTAACCCTAACCCTAACACTAACCCTTACCCGAAGCCTTAACCTCACCCGTCCCCTTATCCTAACCCGTGCGCTAACACTAACCCGTACCCTAACACGTACGCTCACCCTAAACCGTTGTCGTACCCTAACCTGTACCCTAAACCGTCCCCGTCACCTAACCCTAACTCTAACCCTTACCCGAAGCCTTACCCTCACCCGTCCCCTAATCCTCACCCGTACGATAACACTAACCCGTACCCTAACACGTACGCTCACCCTAAACCGTTGTCGTACCCTAACCTGTACCCTAAACCGTCCCCGTCCCCTAACCCTATCCCTAACCCTAACCCTAACACTAACCCTTACCCGAAGCCTTATCCTCACCCGTCCCCTAATCCTAACCCGTACGCTAACACTAACCCGTACCCTAACACGTACGCTCACCCTAAACCGTTGTCGTACTCTAACCTGTACCCTAAACCGTCCCCGTCCCCGTCCCCGTCCCCGTCCCCTAACCCTAACCCTAACCCTTACCCGAAGCCTTACCCTCACCCGTCCCCTAATCCTAACCCGTACGCTAACACTAACCCATACCCTAACATGTACGCTCACCCTAAACCGTTGTCGTACCCTAAAATGTACCCTAAACCGTCCCTGTCCCCGTCCCCTAACCCTAACCCTAACCCTAACCCTAACCCTAACCCTTACCCGAAGCCTTACCCTCACCCGTCCCCTAATCCTAACCCGTACGCTAACACTAACCCGTACCCTAACACGTACGCTCACCCTAAATTGTTGTCGTACCTTAACCTGTACCCTAAACCGTCCCTGAACCCTAACCCTAACCCTAAGCCAAACCCTAACACTTACCCGAAGCCTTACCCTCACCCGTCCCCTAATCCTAACCCGTACGCCCACACTAACCCGTACCCAAACACGTACGCTCACCCTAAACCGTTGTCGTACCCTAACCTGTACCCTAAACCGTCCCCGTCCCCTAACCCTAACCCTTACCCGAAGCCTTACACTCATCCGTCCTCTAATCCTCACCCGTACGCAAACACTAACCCGTACCCTAACACGTACGCTCACCCTAAACCGTTGTCGTACCCTAACCTGTACCCTAAACCGTCCCCGCCCCTAACCCTAACCTTAACCCTAACCCTAACCCTAACCCTTACCCGAAGCCTTACCCTCACCCGTCACCTAATCCTAACCCGTACGCTAACACTAAACCGTACCCAAACACGTACGCTCACCCTAAACCGTTGTCGTACCCTAACCTGTACCCTAAACCGTCCCCGTCCCCTAACCCTAACCCTAACCCTAACCTTAACCCTAACCCTTACCCGAAGCCTTAACCTCACCCGTCCCCTAATTCTAACCCGTACGCTAACACTAACCCGTACCCTAACACGTACGCTCACCCTAAACCGTTGTCGTACCCTAACCTGTACCCTAAACCGTCCCCGTCCCCGTCCCCGTCCCCTAACCCTAACCCTAACCCTTACCCGAAGCCTTACACTCACCCGTCCCTTAATCCTAACCCGTACGCTAACACTAACCCGTACCCTAACACTTATGCTCACCCTAAACGGTTGTCGTACCCTAACCTGTACCCTAAACCGTCCCCGTCCCCTAACCCTAACCCTAACCCTAACCCTAACCCTTACTCGAAGCCTTACCCTAACCCGTCCCCTAATCCTAACCCATACGCTAACACTAACCCGTACCCTAACACGTACCCTCACCCTAAACCGTTGTCGTAAACTAACTTGTACCTTAAACCTTCCCCGTGCCCGTCCCCTAACCCTAACCCTAACCCTAACCCTAACCCTTTCCCGAAGCCTTACCCTCACCCGTCCCCTAAACCTAACACGTACGCTAACACTAACCCGTACCCTAACACGTACGCTCACCCTAAACCGTTGTCGTACCCTAAACTGTACCCTAAACCGTCCATGTCCCCTAACCCTAACCCTAACCCTAACCCTTACCCGAAGCCTTACACTCACCCGTCCCCTAATCCTAACCCGTACGCTAACACTAACCCGTACCCTAACACGTACGCTCACCCTAAACCGTTGTCGTACCCTAAACTGTACCCTAAACCGTCCCCGTCCCCGTCCCCTAACCGTAACCCTAACCTTAACCCTAACCTTTACCCGAAGCCTTACCCTCTCCCGTCCCCTAATCCTAACCCGTACGCTAACACTAACCCGTACCCTAACACGTACGCTCACCCTAAATCGTTGTCGTACCTTAACCTGTACCCTAAACCGTCCCCGTCCCTGTCCCCGTCCCCGTCCCCTAACCCTAACCCTAACCCTTACCCGAAGCCTTACCCTCACCCGTCCCCTAATCCTAACCCGTACGCTAACACTAACCCATACCCTAACATGTACGCTCACCCTAAACCGTTGTCGTACCCTAACCTGTACCCTAAACCGTCCCTGTCCCCGTCCCCTAACCCTAACCCTAACCCTAACCCTAACGCTAACCCTTACCCGAAGCCTTACCCTTACCCGTCCCCTAATCCTAACCCGTACGCTAACACTAACCCGTACCCTAACACGTACGCTCACCCTAAATCGTTGTCGTACCCTAACCTGTACCCTAAACCGTCCCCGTACCCTAACCCTAACCCTAACCCTAACCCTAACACTTACCCAAAGCCTTACCCTCACCCGTCCCCTAATCCTAACCCGTACGCTAACACTAACCCGTACCCTAACACGTACGCTCACCCTAAACCGTTGTCGTACCCTAACCTGTACCCTAAACCGTCCCCGTCCCCTAACACTAACCCTAACCCTAACCCTTACCCGAAGCCTTACACTCACCCGTCCCCTTATCCTAACCCGTACGCTAACACTAACCCGTACCCTAACACGTACGCTCACCCTAAACCATTGTCGTACACTAACCTGTACCCTAAACCGTCCCCGTCCCCTAACACTAACCCTAACCCTAACCCTAACCCTTACCTGAAGCCTTACCCTGACCCGTCCCCAAATCCTAACCCGTACGCTAACACTAACCCGTACCCTAACACGTACGCTCACCCTAAACCGTTGTCGTAGCCTAACCTGTACCCTAAACCGTCCCCGTCCCCTAACCTTAACCTTAACACTAACCCTAACCCTTACCCGAAGCCTTACCCTCACCCGTCCCCTAATCCTAACCCGTACGCTAACACTAACCCGTACCCTAACACGTACGCTCACCCTAAATCTTTGTCGTACCCTAACCTGTACCCTAAACCGTCCCCATACCCTAAACCTAACCCTAACCCTAACACTTACCCGAAGCCTTACCCTCACCCGTCCCCTAATCCTAAACCGTACGCTAACACTAACCCGTACCCTAACACGTATGCTCACCCTAAACCGTTGTCGTAGCCTAACCTGTACCCTGAAACGTCCCCGTCCCCTAACCCTAACCCTAACACTAACCTTAACCCTTACCCGAAGCCTTACCCTCACCCGTCCCCTAATCCTAACCCGTACGCTAACACTAACCCGTACCCTAACACGTACGCTCACCCTAAATCGTTGTCGTACCCTAACCTGTACCCTAAACCGTCCCCATACCCTAACACTTACCCTAACCCTAACCCTAACCCTAATCCTTACCCGAAGCCTTACCCTCACCCGTCCCCTAATCCTAACCCGTACGCTAACACTAACCCGTACCCTAACACTTACGCTCACCCTAAACCGTTGTCGTACCCTAACCTGTACCCTAAACCGTCCCCGTCAACTAACCCTAACCCTAACCCTAACACTAAACCTTACCCGAAGCCTTACCCTCACCCGTCCCCTAATCCTAACCCGTACGCTAACACTAACCCGTACCCTAACACGTACGCTCATCCTAAACCGTTGTCGTACCCTAAACTGTACCCTAAACCGTCCCCGTCCCCTAACCCTAACCCTAACCCTAACCCTTACCAGAAGCCTTACCCTCACCCGTCCCCTAATCCTAACCCGTACGCTAAACTAACCCGTACCCTAAAACGTACGCTCACCCTAAACCGTTGTCGTACCCTAACCTGTACCCTAAACCGTCCCCGTTCCCTAACCCTAACCCTAACCCTAACCCTAACGCTTACCCGAAGCCTTACCCTCACCCGTCCCCTAATCCTAACCCGCACGCTAACACTAACCCGTACCCTAACACGTACGCTCACCCTAAACCGTTGTCGTACACTAAACTGTACCCTAAACCGGCGCCGTCCCCGTCCCCGTCCCCTAACCCTAACCCTAACCCTAACCCTTACCTGAAGCCTTACCCTCACCCGTCCCCTAATCCTAACCCGTACGCTAACACTAACCCTTACCCTAACACGTACGCTCACCCTAAACTGTTGTTGTACCCTAACCTGTACCATAAACCGACCCTTTCCCCGTCCCGTAACCCTAACCCTAACCCTAACCCTAACCCTAACCCTTACCCGAAGCCTTACCCTCACCCGTCCCCTAATCCTAATCCGTACGCTAACACTAACCCGTACCCTAACACGTACGCTCACCCTAAACCGTTGTCGTACCCTAACCTGTACCCTAAACCGTCCCCGTCCCCTAACCCTAACCCTAACCCTAACCCTAACACTAACCCTTACCCGAAGACTTACCCTCACCCGTCCCCTAATCCTAAACCTTACGCTAACACTAACCCGTACCCTAACACGTAAGCTCACCCTAAACCGTTTTCGTACCCTAACCTGTACCCTAAACCGTCCCCGTCCCCTAACCCTAACCCTAACCCTAACCCTAACCCTGACCCGAAGCCTTACCGTCACCCGTCCCCTAATCCTAACCCGTACGCTAACACTAACCCGTACCCTAACACGTACTCTCACCCTAAATCGTTGTCGTACACTAACCTGTACCCTAAACCGTCCCCGTACCCTAACCCTAACCCTAACCCTAACCCTAACCCTAACACTTACCCGAAGCCTTACCCTCACCCGTCCCCTAATCCTAACCCGTACGCTAACACTAACCCGTACCCTAACACGTACGCTCACCCTAAACTGTTGTCGTACCCTAACCTGTACCCTAAACCGTCCCCGTCCCCGTCCCCGTCCCCGTCCCCTAACCCTAACCCTAACCCTTACCCGAAGCCTTACCCTCACCCGTCCCCTAATCCTAACCCGTACGCAACACTAACCCATACCCTAACATGTACGCTCACCCTAAAACGTTGTCGTACCCTAACCTGTACCCTAAACCGTCCCTGTCGCCGTCCCCTAACCCTAACCCTAACCCTAACCCTAACCCTTACCCGAAGCCTTACCCTCACCCGTCCCCTAATCCTAACCTGTACGCTAACACTATCCCGTACCCTAACACGTACGCTCACCCTAAACCGTTGTCGCAGCCTAACCTGTACCCTAAACCGTCCCCGTCCCCTAACCCTAACCCTAACCCTAACCCTTACCCGAAGCCTTACACTCACCCGTCCCCTAATCCTAACTCGTACGCTAACACTAACCCGTACCCTAACACGTACGCTCACCCTAAATCGTTGTCGTACCCTAACCTGTACCCTAAACCGTACCCGAACCCTAACCCTAACCCTAACCCTAACCCTAACCCTAACACTTACCCGAAGCCTTACCCTCACCCGTCCCCTAATCCTAACCCGTACTCTAACACTAACCCGTACCTTAACACGTACGCTCACCATAAACCGTTGTCGTACCCTAACCTGTACCCTAAACCGTCCCCGTCCCCTAACCCTTACCCTAACCCTAATCCTAACCCTTACCCGAAGCCTTACCCTCACCCGTCCCCTAATCCTAACCCGTACGCTAACACTAACCCGTAACCTAACACGTACGCTCACCCTAAACCGTTGTCGTAGCCTAACATGTACCCTAAACCGTCCCGTCCACTAACCCTAACCCTAACCCTAACCCTTACCCGAAGCCTTACCCTCACCTGTCCCATAATCCTAACCCGTACGCTAACACTAACCCGTACCCTAACACGTACGCTCACCCTAAATCGTTGTAGTACCCTAACCTGTACCCTAAACCGTCCCCGTACCCTAACCCTAACCCTAACCCTAACCCTAAAACTTACCCGAAGCCTTACCCTCACGCGTCCCCTAATCCTAACCCGTACGCTAACACTAACCCATACCCTAAGACGTACACTCACCTTAAACCGTTCTCGTACCCTAACCTGTACCCTAAACCGTCCCCGTCCCCTAACCCTAACCCTAACCCTAACCCTTACCCGAAGCCTTACACTCACCCGTCCCCTAATCCTAACTCGTACGCTAACACTAACCCGTACCCTAACATGTACGCTCACCCTAAATCGTTGTCGTACCCTAACCTGTACCCTAAACCGTACCCGAACCCTAACCCTAACCCTAACCCTAACCCTAACCCTAACCCATACCCGAAGCCTTACCCTCACCCGTTCCATAATTCTAACCCGTACGCTAACACTAAACCGCACCCTAACACGTACGCTCACCCTAAACCGTTGTCGTACCCTAACCTGTACCCTAAACCGTCCCCGTCCCCGTCCCCTAACCGTAACCCTTACCCGAAGCCTTACCCTCACCCGTCCCCTAATCCTAACCCGTACGCTAAACTAATCCGTACCCTAAAACGTACGCTCACCCTAAACCGTTGTCGTACCCTAACCTGTACCCTAAACCGTCCCCGTTCCCTAACCCTAACCCTAACCCTAACCCTAACGCTTACCCGAAGCCTTACCCTCACCCGTCCCCTAATCCTAACCCGCACGCTAACACTAACCCGTACCCTAACACGTACGCTCACCCTAACCGTTGTCGTACACTAACCTGTACCCTAAACCGGCGCCGTCCCCGTCCCCGTCCCCTAACCCTAACCCTAACCCTAACCCTTACCTGAAGCCTTACCCTCACCCGTCCCCTAATCCTAACCCGTACGCTAACACTAACCCGTACCCTAACACGTACGCTCACCCTAAACTGTTGTCGTACCCTAACCTGTACCATAAACCGACCCTTTCCCCGTCCCGTAACCCTAACCCTAACCCTAACCCTAACCCTAACCCTTACCCGAAGCCTTACCCTCACCCGTCCCCTAATCCTAAGCCGTACGCTAACACTAACCCGTACCCTAACACGTACGCTCACCCTTAACCGTTGTCGTACCCTAACCTGTACCCTAAACCGTCCCCGTCCCCTAACCCTAACCCTAACCCTAACCCTAACACTAACCCTTACCCGAAGACTTACCCTCACCCGTCCCCTAATCGTAAACCTTACGCTAACACTAACCCGTACCCTAACACGTAAGCTCACCCTAAACCGTTTTCGTACCCTAACCTGTACCCTAAACCGTCCCCGTCCCCTAACCCTAACCGTAACCCTAACCCTAACCCTAACCCTAACCCTTACCCGAAGCCTTACCGTCACCCGTCCCCTAATCCTAACCCGTACGCTAACACTAACCCGTACCCTAACACGTACTCTCACCCTAAATCGTTGTCGTACACTAACCTGTACCCTAAACCGTCCCCGTACCCTAACCCTAAGCCTAACCCTAACCCTAACCCTAACACTTACCCGAAGCCTTACCCTCACCCGTCCCCTAATCCTAACCCGTACGCTAACACTAACCCGTACCCTAACACGTACGCTCACCCTAAACTGTTGTCGTACCCTAACCTGTACCCTAAACCGTCCCCGTCCCCGTCCCCGTCCCCGTCCCCTAACCCTAACCCTAACCCTTACCCGAAGCCTTACCCTCACCCGTCCCCTAATCCTAACCCGTACGCAACACTAACCCATACCCTAACATGTACGCTCACCCTAAAACGTTGTCGTACCCTAACCTGTACCCTAAACCGTCCCTGTCGCCGTCCCCTAACCCTAACCCTAACCCTAACCCTAACCCTTACCCGAAGCCTTACCCTCACCCATCCCCTAATCCTAACCCGTACGCTAACACTATCCCGTACCCTAACACGTACGCTCACCCTAAACCGTTGTCGCAGCCTAACCTGTACCCTAAACCGTCCCCGTCCCCTAACCCTAACCCTAACCCTAACCCTTACCCGAAGCCTTACACTCACCCGTCCCCTAATCCTAACTCGTACGCTAACACTATCCCGTACCCTAACACGTACGCTCACCCTAAATCGTTGTCGTACCCTAACCTGTACCCTAAACCGTACCCGAACCCTAACCCTAACCCTAACCCTAACCCTAACACTTACCCGAAGCTTTACCCTCACCCGTCCCCTAATCCTAACCCGTACTCTAACACTAACCCGTACCTTAACACGTACGCTCACCATAAACCGTTGTCGTACCCTAACCTGTACCCTAAACCGTGCCCGTCCCCTAACCCTTACCCTAACCCTAATCCTAACCCTTACCCGAAGCCTTACCCTCACCCGTCCCCTAATCCTAACCCGTACGCTAACACTAACCCGTAACCTAACACGTACGCTCACCCTAAACCGTTGTCGTAGCCTAAACTGTACCCTAAACCGTCCCGTCCACTAACCCTAACCCTAACCCTAACCCTTACCCGAAGCCTTACCCTCACCTGTCCCATAATCCTAACCCGTACGCTAACACTAACCCGTACCCTAACACGTACGCTCACCCTAAATCGTTGTCGTACCCTAAACTGTACCCTAAACCGTCCCCGTACCCTAACCCTAACCCTAACCCTAACCCTAAAACTTACCCGAAGCCTTACCCTCACCCGTCCCCTAATCCTAACCCGAACGCTAACACTAACCCATACCCTAAGACGTACACTCACCTTAAACCGTTCTCGTACCCTAACCTGTACCCTAAACCGTCCCCGTCCCCTAACCCTAACCCTAACCCTAACCCTAACCCTTACCCGAAGCCTTACCCTCACCCGTCCCTTTATCCTAACCCGTACGCTAACACTAACCCGTACCCTAACACGTACGCTCACCCTAAACCGTTGTCGTAGCCTAACCTGTACCCTAAACCGTCACCGTCCCCTAACCCTAACCCTAACCCTAACCCTAACCCTAACACTTACCCGAAGCCTTACCCTCACCCGTCCCCTAATCCGAACCCGTACGCTAACACTAACCCGTACCCTAACACGTACGCTCACCCTAAACCGTTGTCGTACCCTAACCTGTACCCTAAACCGTCCCCATCCCCTAACACTAACCCTAACCCTAACCCTTACCCGAAGCCTTACACTCACCCGTCCCCTTATCCTAACCCGTACGCTAACACTAACCCATACCCTAACACGTACGCTCACCCTAAACCGTTGTCGTACCCTAACCTGTACCCTAAACCGTCCCCGTCCCCTAACACTAACCCTAACCCTAACCCTAACCCTTACCCGAAGCCTTACCCTGACCCGTCCCCTAATCCTAAACCGTACGCTAACACTAACCCGTACCCTAACACGTACGCTCACATTAAACCGTTGTCGTACCCTAACCTGTACCCTAAACCGTCCCCGTCACTGTCCCCTAACCCTAACCCTAACCCTAACCTTTACCCGAAGCCTTACCCTCACCCGTCCCCTAATCCTAACCCGTACGCTAACACTAACCCGTACCCTAACACGTACGCTTACCCTAAATCGTTGTCGTACCCTCACCTGTACCCTAAACCGTCCCCGTCCCCGTCCCCATCCCCGTCCACTAACCCTAACCCGAACCCTTACCTGAAGCCTTACCCTCACCCGTCCCCTAATCCTAACCCGTACACTAACACTAACCCATACCCTAACACGTACGCTCACCCTAAACCGTTGTCGTAGCCTAACCTGTACCCTAAACCATCCCCGTCCCCTAACCCTAACCATAACACTAACCCTAACCCTTACCCGAAGCCTTACCCTCACCCGTCCCCTAATCCTAACCCGTACGCTAACACTAACCCGTACCCTAACACATACGCTCACCCTAAATCGTTGTCGTATCCTAACCTGTACCCTAAACCGTCCCCGTACCCTAACCCTAACCCTAACCCTAACACTTACCCGAAGCCTTACCCTCACCCGTCCCCTAATCCTAACCCGTACGCTAACACTAACCCGTAACCTAACACGTACGCTCACCCTAAACCGTTGTCGTAGCCTAACCTGTACCCTAAACCGTCCCCGTCGCCTAACCCTAATCCTAACACTAACGCTAACCCTTACCGGAAGCCTTACCCTCACCCGTCCCCTAATCCTAACCCGTACGCTAACACTAACCCGTACCCTAACACGTACGCTCACCCTAAATCGTTCTCGTACCCTAACCTGTACCCTAAACCGTCCCCGTACCCTAACCCTAACCCTAACCTTAACCTTAACCCTAACACTTACCAGAAACCTTACCCTCACCCGTCCCCTCATCCTAACCCGTACGCTAACACTAACCCGTACCCTAACACTTACGCTCACCCTAAACCGTTGTCGTACCCTAACCTGTACCCTAAACCGTCCCCGTCAACTAACCCTAACTCTAACCCTAACACTAACCCTTACACGAAGCCTTACCCTCACCCGTCCCCTAATCCTAACCCGTACGCTAACACTAACCAGTACCCTAACACGTACGCTCACCCTAAAACGTTGTCGTACCCTAAACTGTACCCTAAACCGACCCCGTCCCCTAACCCTAATCATAACCCTAACCCTAACCCTTACCCGAAGCCTTACACTCAGCCGTCCCCTAATCCTCACCCGTACGCTAACACTAAACCATACCCTAACACGTACGCTCACCCTAAACCGTTGTCGTACCCTAACCTGTACCCTAAACCGTCCCCGTTCCCTAACCCTAACCCTAACCCTAACCCTAACCCTTTCCCGAAGCCTTACACTCACCCGTCCCCTAATCCTGACCCGTACGCTAACACTAACCCGTACCCTAACACGTACGCTCACCCTAAACCGTTGACGTACACTAACCTGTACCCTAAACCTTCCCCGTCCCCTAACCCTAACCCTAACCCTAACCCTAACCCTAACCCTTACCCGAAGTCTTACACTCACCCGTCCTGTAATCCTAACCCGTAAGCTAACACTAACACGTACCCTAACACTTACGCTCACCCTAAACTGTTGTCGTACCCTAACCTGTATCCTAAACCGTCCACGTCCCCGTCCCCAACCCTAACCCTAACCCTAACCCTAACCTTTACCCGAAGCCTTACCCTCACCCGTCCCCTAATCCTAACCCGTACGCTAACACTAACCCGTACCCTAACATGTACGCTCACCCTAAACCGTTGTCGTACCCTAACCTGTACCCTAAACCGTCCCCGTCCTCGTCCCCGTCCCCGTCCCCTAACCCTAACCCTAACCCTTATCCGAAGCCTTACCCTCACACGTCCTCTAATACTAACCCGTACGCTAACACTAACCCATACCCTAACATGTACGCTCAAGCTAAACCATTGTCCTACCCTAACCTGTACCCTAAACCGTCCCTGTCCCCGTCCCCTAACCCTAACCCTAACCCTAACCCTAACCCTTACCCGAAGCCTTACCCTCACCCGTCCCCTAATCCTAACCCGTACGCTAACACTAACCCCTACCCTAACACGTACGCTCACCCTAAACCGTTGTCGTAGCCTAACTTGTACCCTAAACCGTCCCCGTCCCCTAACCCTAACCCTAAACCTAACCCTAACCCTTACCCGAAGCCTTACCCTCACCCGTCCCCTAATCCTAACCCGTACGCTAACACTAACCCGTACCCTAACACGTACGCTCACCCTAAATCATTGTCGTACCCTAACCTGTACCCTAAACCGTCCCCGAACCCTAACCCTAACCCTAACCCTAACCCTAACACTAACACTTACCCGAAGCCTTACTCTCACCCGTCCCCTAATCCTAACCCGTACGCTAACACTAACCCGTACCCTAACACGTATGCTCACCCTAAACCGTTGTCGTACCCTAACGTGTACCCTAAACCGTCCCCGTCCCCTAACCCTAACCCTAACCCTATCCCTAACCCTTACCCGAAGCTTTACCCTCACCCGTCCCCTTATCCTAACCCGTACGCTAACACTAACACATACCCTAACACGTACGCTCACCCTAAACCGTTGTCGTACCCTAACCTGTACCCTAAACCGTCCCCGTTCCTAACCCTAACCCTAACCCTAAACCTAACCCTTACCCGAAGCCTTACCCTCACCCGTCCCCTAATTCTAACCCATACGCTAACACTAACCCATACCCTAACACGTACGCTCACCCTAAACCGTTGTCGTACCCTAACCTGTATCCTAAACCGTCCCCGTTCCCTAACCCTAACCCTAACCTAACCCTAACCCTAACCCTTACCCGAAGTCTTACACTCACCCGTCCCCTAATCCTCACCCGTACGCTAACACTAAACCGTATCCTAACACGTACGGTCACCCTAAACCGTTGTCGTACCCTAACCTGTACCCTAAACAGTCCCCGTCCCCTAACCCTAACCCTAACCCTAACCCTTACCCGAAGCCTTACCCTCACACGTCCCCTAATCCTAACCCGTACACTAACATTAACCAGTACCCTAACACGTACGCTCACCCTAAACCGTTGACGTACCCTAACCTGTACCCTAAACCGTCCCCGTCCCCTAACCCTAATCCTAACCCTAACCCTAACCCTAACCCTTACCCGAAGCCTTACACTCACCCGTCCCCTAATCCTAACCCGTACCCTAACACTAACCCGTATCCTAACACGTACGCTCAACCTAAACCGTTGTCGTACCCTAACCTGTACCCTAAACCGTCCCCGTCCCCGTCCCCTAACCCAAGCCCTAAACCTAACCTTTACCCGAAGCCTTACCCTCACCCGTCCCCTAATCCTAACCCGTACGCTAACACTAACCCGTACCCTAACACGTACGCTCACCCTAAACCCTTGTCGTACCCTAACCTGGACCCTAAACCGTCCCCGTCCCCGTCCCCGTCCCTGTCCCCGTCCCCAACCCTAACCCTAACCCTAACCCTAACCCTAACACTTACCCGAAGCCTTACCCTCACCCGTCCCCTAATCCTAACCCGTACGCTAACACTAACCCGTACCCTAACACGTACGCTCACCCTGAACCGCTGTCGTAGCCTAACCTGTACCCTAAACCATCCCCGTCCCCTAACCCTAACCCTAACCCTAAACCTAACCCTTACCCGAAGCCTTAACCTCACCCGTCCCCTAATCCTAACCCGTACGCTAACACTAACCCGTACCCTAACACGTACACTCACCCTAAATCATTGTCGTACTCTAAACTGTACCCTAAACCGTCCCCGTACCCTAACCTTAACCCTAACCCTAACCCTAACACTTACCCGAAGCCTTACCCTCACCCGTCCCCTAATCCTAACCCGTACGCTAACACTAACCCGTACCCTAACACGTACGCTCACCCTAAACCGTTGTCGTACCCTAACATGTACCCTAAACCGTCCCCGTCCCCTAACCCTAACCCTAACCCTAACCCTTACCCGAAGCCTTAGCCTCACCCGTCCCCTTATCCTAAACCGTACACTAACACTAACCCGTACCCTAACACGTACGCTCACCCTAAACCGTTGTCGTACCCTAATCTGTACCCTAAACCGTCCCCGTCCCCTAACCCTAACCCTAACCCTAACCCTTACCCGAAGCCTTACCCTCACCCGTCCCCTAATCCTAACCCGTACGCTAACACTAACCCGTACCCTAACACGTACGCTCACACTAAACCGTTGTCGTACCCTAACCTGTACCCTAAACCGTCCCCGTCCCCTAACCCTAACCCTAACCCTTACCCGAAGCCTTACACTCACCCGTCCCATAATCCTCAACCGATCGCTAACAGTAACCCGTACCCTAACACGTACGCTCACCCTAAACCGTTGTCGTACCCTAACCTGTACCCTAAACCGTCCCCTAACCCTAAACCTAACCCTAACCCTAACCCTTACCCGAAGCCTTACCCTCACCCGTCCCCTAATCCTAACCCGTACGCTAACACTAACCCGTACCCTAACACATACGCTCACTCTAAACCGTTGTCATACCCTAACCTGTACCCTAAACCGTCCCCGTGCCCGTCCCCTAACCCTAACCCTAACCCTAACATTTACCCGAAGCCTTACCCTCACCCTTCCCCTAATCCTAACCCGTACGCTAACACTAGCCCGTACGCTAACACGTACGCTCACCCTAAACCGTTGTCGTACCCTAACCTGTACCCTAAACCGTCCCCGTCCCCTAACCCTAACCCTAACCCTAACCCTAACCCTAACCTTTACCCGAAGCCTTACCCTCACCCGTCCACTAATCCTAACCCGTACGCTAACACTAACCCGTACCCTAACACGTACGCTCACCCTAAACTGTTGTCGTACCCTAACCTGTACCCTAAACCGTCCCCGTCCCCGTCCCCTAACCCTAACCCTAACCCTAACCCTTACCCGAAGCCTTACCCTCACCCTTCCCCTAATCCTAAACCGTACGCTAACACTAACCCGTACCCTAACACGTACGCTCACCCTAAACCGTTGTCGTACCCTAAACTGTACCCTAAACCGTCCCCGCCCCTAACCCTAACCCTAACCCTAACCCTAACCCTAACCCTTACCCGAAGCCTTACCCTCACCCGTCCCCTAATCCTGACCCGTACGCTAACACTAAACCGTACCCTAACACGTACGCTCACCCTAAACCGTTGACGTACACTCACCTGTACCCTAAACCGTCCCCATCCCCTAACCCTAACCCTAACCCTAACCCTAACCCTAACCCTTACCCGAAGCCTTACACTCACCCGTCCCCTAATCCTAACCCGTAAGCTAAAACTAACCCGTACCCTAACACGTACGCTCACCCTAAAATGTTGTTGTACCCTAACAAGTACCCTAAACCGTCCACGTCCCCATCCCCAACCCTAACCCTAACCCTAACCCTAACCTTTACCCGAAGCCTTACCCTCACCCGTCCCCTAATCCTAACCCGTACGCTAACACTAACCCATACCCTAACATGTACGCTCATGCTAAACCGTTGTCGTACCCTAACCTGTACCCTAAACCGTCCCCGTCCCCGTCCCCGTCCCCGTCCCCTAACCCTAACCCTTACCCGAAGCCTTACCCTCACCCGTCCCCTAATACTAACCCGTACGCTAACACTAACCCATACCCTAACATGTACGCTCACGCTAAACCATTGTCGTACCCTAACCTGTACCCTAAACCGTCCCTGTCCCCGTCCCCTAACCCTAACCCTAACCCTAACCCTAACCCTAACCCTTACCCGAAGCCTTACCCTCACCCGTCCGCTAATCCTAATCCGTACGCTAACACTAACCCCTACCCTAACACGTACGCTCACCCTAAACCGTTGTCGTAGCCTAACCTGTACCCTAAACCGTCCCCGTCCCCTAACCCTAACCCTAACCCTAACCCTTACCCGAAGCCTTACCCTCACCCGTCCCCTAATCCTAACCCGTACGCTAACACTAACCCGTACCCTTACAGGTACGCTCACCCTAAATCATTGTCGTACCCTAACCTGTACCCTAAACCGTCCCCGTACCCTAACCCTAACCCTAACCCTAACACTTACCCGAAGCCTTACCCTCACCCGTCCCCTAATCCTAACCCGTACGCTAACACTAACCCGTACCCTAACACGTACACTCACCCTAAACCGTTGTCGTACCCTAACCTGTACCCTAAACCATCCCCGTCCCCTAACCCTAACCCTAAACCTATCCCTAACCCTTACCCGAAGCTTTACCCTCACCCGTCCCCTTATCCTAACCCGTACGCTAACACTAACCCGTACCCTAACACGTACGCTCACCCTAAACCGTTGTCGTACCCTAACCTGTATCCTAAACCGTCCCCGTCCCCTAACCCTAACCCTAACCCTAAACCTAACCCTTACCCGAAGCCTTACCCTCACCCGTCCCCTAATCCTAACCCGTACGCTAACACTAACCCGTACCCTAACACGTACGCTCACCCTAAACCGTTGTCGTACCCTAACCTGTACCCTAAACCGTCCCCGTTCCCTAACCCTAACCCTAACCTAACCCTAACCCTAACCCTTACGCGAAGCCTTACACTCACCCGTCCCCTAATCCTCACCCGTACGCTAACACTAACCCATACCCTAACACGTACGCTCACCCTAAACCGTTGTCGTACCCTAACCTGTACCCTAAACCGTCCCCGTCCCCTAACCCTAACCCTAACCCTAACCCTAACCCTAACCCTAACCCTAACCCTTACCCTCACCCGTCCCCTAATCCTAACCTGTACGCTAACACTAACCCGTACCCTAACACGTAAGCTCACCCTAAACCGTTGTTGTACCCTAACCTGTACCCTAAACCGTCCCCGTCCCCGTCCCCGTCCCCTAACCCTAACCCTAAACCTAACCCTAACCCTAACCCTTACACTCACCCGTCCCCTAATCCTAACCCGTAAGCTAACACTAACCCGTACCCTAACACGTACGCTCACCCTAAACCGTTGTCGTACCCTAACCTGTACCCTAAACAGTCCCCGTCCCCTAACCCTATCCCTAACCCTTTCCCGAATTCTTAACCTCACCCGTCACCTAATCCTAACCCGTACGCTAACACTAACCCGTACCCTAACACGTACGCTCACCCTAAACCGCTGTCGTACCCTAACCTGTACCCTAAACCGTCCCCGTCCCCTAACCCTAACCCTAACCATAACCCTAACCCTAACCCTTACCCGAAGCCTTACCCTCACCCGTCCCCTTATCCTAACCCGTACACTAACACTAACCCGTACCCTAACACGTACGCTCACCCTAAACCGTTGACGTACCATAACCTGTAACCTAAACGGTCCCCGTCCCCTAACCCTAACCCTAACCCTAACCCTTACCCGAAGCCTTACACTCACCCGTCCCCTAATCCTAACTCGTACGCTAACACTAACCCGTACCCTAACACGTACGCTCACCCTAAACCGTTGTCATACCCTAACCTGTACCCTAAACCGTCCCCATCCCCTAACCCTAACCCTAACACTAACACTAACCCTAATCCTTACCCGAAACCTTACACTCACCCGTCCCCTAATCCTAACCCGTACGCTAACACTAACCCGTACCCTAACACGTACGCTCACCGTAAACCGTTGTCGTACACTAACCTGTACTATAAACGGTCCCCGTGCCCATCCCCTAACCCTAAGCCTAACCCTAACCCTCACCCTTACCCGAAGCCTTACTCTCACCCTTCCCCTAATCCTAACCCGTACACAAACACTAACCCGTACCCTAACACGTACGCTCACCCTCAACCGTTGTCGTACACTAATCTGTACCCTAAACCGTCCCCGTCCCCTATCCCTAACCCTAACCCTAACCCTAACCCTTACCTGAAGCCTTACCCTCACCCGTCCCCAATCCTAACCCGTACGCTAACACTAACCCGTACCCTAACACGTACGCTCTCCCTAAACAGTTGTCGTACCCTAACCTGTACCCTAAACCGTCCATGTCCCCTAACCCTAACTCTAACACTAACCCTAACCCTAACCCTTACCTGAAGCCTTACCGTAACCCGTCCCCTAATCCTAACCCGTACCCTAACACTAACCTGTACCCTAACACATACGCTCACCCTAAACCGTTGTCGTACCCTAACCTGTACCCTAAACCGTCCCCGTCCCCTTAACCTAACCCTAACCCTAACCCTTACCCGAAGCCTTACCCTAACCCGTCCCCCAATCCTAACCCGTACGCTAACACTAACACGTACCCTAACACGTACGCTCACCCTAAACCATTGTCGTACGCTAAACTGTACCCTAAACCGTCCCCGTACCCGTCCCCTGACCCTAACCCTAACCGTAACCCTAACCCTAACCCTTACCCAAAGCCTTACCCTAACCCTTCCCCTAATCCTAAACTGCACGCTAACACGAACCCTTACCCTAACACGTACGTTCACCCTAAACCGTTGTCGTACCTAACATGTACCCTAAACAGTCCCCGTCCCCGTGCCCGTCCCCTAACCCTAACCGTAACCCTAACCCTTACTCGAAGCCTTACCCTAACCTGTCCCCTAATCCTAACCCGTACGCTAACTTTAACCTGTACTCTAACACGTACACTCACCCTAAACCGTTGTCATACACTTACCTGTACACTCAAACGTCCCCTAACCCTAACCCTAACCCTAACCCTTACCCGAAGCCTTACCTTAACCCGTCCCCTAATCCTAACCCGTACACTAACACTAACCTGTACCCTAACACGTACGCTCACCCTAAACCGTTCTTGTACACTTACCTGTAACCTAAACCGTCCCCGTCCCCTTCCCCGTCCCCTAACCCTAACCCTAACCCTAACCCTTACCCGAAGCCTTACCCTAACCCATCCACTAATCCTAACCCGTACGCTAACAGTAACCCATACCCTAACACGTACGCTCTCCCTAAACCGTTGTCGTACCCTAACCTGTACCCTAAACCGTCGCCGTCAACTAACCCTAACCCTAACCCTAACCCTAATCCTAACCCTAACCCTTAGCCGAAGCCTTACCCTAATCTGTCCCCTAATCCTAAACCGTACGCTAACACTAACCTGTACCCTAACACATACGCTCACCCTAAAACGTTGTCGTACACTAATCTGTACCCTAAACCGTCCCCGTCCCCTAACCCTAACCTTAACCCTAACCCTTACCCGAAGCCTTACACTAACCCGTCCCTTAATCCTAACCCGTACGCTAACACTAACACGTACCCTAACACGTACGCTCACCCTAAACCGTTGTCGTACACTAACCTGTACCCTAAACCATCCCCGTCCCCATCCACGTCCCCTAACCCTAACCCTAACCCTAATCGTTACCCGAAGCCTTACACTAATACATCCTATAATCCTAACACGTATGCTACCACTAACCCGTACCCTAACACGTATGCTCACCCTAAACAGTTGTCGTACCCTAACCAGTACCCTAAACTGTCCCCGTCCCCGTGCCCGTCCCCTAACCCTAACCCTAAACCTAACCCTTACCTGAAGCCTTACACTAACCCGTACCTTAATCCTAACCCTTACGCAAACACTAAAACCTACCCTAACACGTATGCTCACCCTAAGCAGTTGTCATAGCCTAACCTGCACCCCAAACCGTCCCCGTCCTCTAACCCTAACCCTAACACTAACCTTAACCCTAAACTTTACCCGAAGCCTTACCCTAACCCTTCCCCTAATCCTAAACCGTATGCTAACACTAACCTGTACACTAACATGTACGCTCACCCTAAACCATTGTCGTACACTAACCTGTACCCTAAACCGTTCCCATCCCCTAACCCTATCCCTAACCCTAAACCTAACCCTTACCCGAAGCCTTACCCTAACCGGTCTTCTAATCCTAACCCGTACGCTAACACCAACAGGTACCATAACACGTACGCTCTAGCTAAACCGTTGTCGTGCCCTAACCTGTACCCTAAACCATCCCCGTACCCTAACCCTAACCCTACCACTAAACCTAACCTTAACATTTACCCGAAGCCTTACCCTAACCCGTCCCCTTATCCTAAAACGTACGCTAAAACTAACCTGTACCCTAACACGTATGCTCACGCTAAACCGTTGTCGTACCCTAACCTTTACCCTAAACCATCCACGTCCCCTAACACTAACCCTAACCCTAACCCTTACCCGAAGAATTACCCTAACACGTCCCCTAAACCTAACCCGTACGCTAACACTAACACGTACCCTAACACGTAGCCTCACCGTAAACAGTTGTTGTAACCTAAGCTGTACCCTAAAACGTCCCCGTTACCTAACCCTAACCTAACACCAACCCTAACCCTAACCCTTACCCGAAGCCTTACCCTAGCCCGTCCCCTAATCCTAACCCGTACGATAACACTAACCAGTATCCTAACACGTACGCTCTCCCTAAAACGTTGTCGTATGCTAACCTGTACTCTAAACGGTCCCAGTCCCCTGTTAAAGAAATCTGCACTACAATGAAGTCTCACTGCCCCCTGGTCAAAAGGGCCATCTGAAAAAAGTGTAAAATCCAGAAAGGCAGCACAGGCCATGGAGAACAGGGAGCCTTGTTATGCTGATGGGTGGGATGTAAATTGACAACAGCCACTCTGGAGAAGTGTATTGTGTTTCCTGAAACACCTAAAAAACAAAGCAACGGAGCCTACGGCACTTCCACTTATGGTCCTATAGCTTAGGGAAATTAAAATCAAAAACACACAGCCACCCCAAAGTTTCAGACGGCTCTGTTTACAAGAACCTCGTCTACGGTACAAGTTAAATATCCCAGAAAGCGAAAAATGGATAAAGAAGTTGTGGTACGTACGTACAATGGAATATCACTCACCAATGAAATCTATGTCATCTGGCCCGTCGTGGCATAATGAGTGGATTCAGATACGATGATTCTAAGTGAAATAAGTCACACAGAAAATGAAACATCATAAGATATCACTAATACACCGAATGTAATCTTGGCTACACATGAACTGAAATACAAAACAGAACAGGGTCTCAAATTTAGAAAACCAACTTATGTTTGCTTAAGGGGAAAGGTGAGTTGGGGTGCTGCATAAAACCAGAGACAGAAATTAGCACAGATACCATTCCATAAGTCAAATATGTAATAGTCAAGACCTACCCTTTGCTCAACGAAATGGGCTAAACACCCTATATTCAACGCCTAGGAATACACCTGACTAGTAAGGATCTTCAAACCCATGGATTTATATGTCTCCATAAGAGAATCAAGCGTGTGTACAGCTGCATGAAGGCAGCAGAGAAAATCCGATAAATCCGATTATCAAAATGAATTACAAAAACAAAACACAATGACAGTGAAATAGAGAGCAATTCTTAAAGAATTCATTCAGGGCTTCTGAGGCAACCTGGATTTACCTCATCTACACCCAAAGCTGAATGACACATAAGGTTGGACACTCCGGGCTGATAGCATTGGTGAGGTTCGATGAGAAAATGCAGACCCTTTGAAGTCGTACTGCATGGGACCCATTCCATGGGTCCCAACTCTCCAGGTTTAAGGGATTCTTCCTTCAGCTAAAACATGCATGGGAAATCCACAGTATGGTGCGCCGTGTGACTGGGAAACGTTTTCAAATGCATCTCAGTTTCCGTCTCCTTTTACTCGGGTTCACAATTCCAGACACTTTACTAAAACTCTCCCCACTTGGGTAGTCAGTGCCTTTAACCTGCTGTTTCGCACAGTTTGCAATTTCTGGGCAAGATGAACAGGAATAAGGAGAACCAATGAGAGACTAGCTGTAGGTGTCTGCACGGGCAAATTTAACGATCATTTCCCACCAGGAAGAGGAATTAACCAAACGCTCACCATTCCGTGCCAGAAACAGATTAGGGCCTGAAGCAATCCTGCGGGTTTGCGGCCAGCTCTCAAGAAAGCGATTTGAAGAAAGGAGCTCAGGGGCACTGTAATTCACAAACCTGCAGAGTTATAAATGACAGCTATCGTCCAATAATATATTGAAGGAAGGCTGCGAAGAGGACTTGAAAGCGGGGCAGAATTGCAGGAAAACGATTTCAGGGGGTAGACTGGAATTGCATTTAAAGCATAGGAAAAGAGGCAGAACGTCGACAATGATGCACTTGGCCAAAAAGGGCATATGCGTTTTTTCCTGAATATATTCAGGAAAAAACTCATACGCGCTTTTTGGACAACCAAGCAAGCATGTTAAAGAAATCTGTACTACAATGAAGTCTCACTGCCCCCCGGTCAAAAGGGCCATCTGAAAAAAGTGTAAAATCCAGAAAGGCAGCACAGGCCATGGAGAACAGGGAGCCTTGTTATGCTGATGGTTGGGATGTAAATTGCAAACAGCCACTCTGGAGAAGTGTATGGTGTTTCCTGAAACACCTAAAAAACAAAGCAACGGAGCCTACGGCACTTCCACTTTTGGTCCTATAGATTAGGGAAATTAAAATCAAAAACACACAGCCACCCCAAAATTTCAGACGGCTCTCTTCACAAGAACCTCGTCTACGGTACAAGTTAAATATCCCAGAAAGCGAAAAATGGATAAAGAAGTTGTGGTACATACGTACAAAGCAATATCATTCACCAATGAAATCTATGTCATCAGGCCCGTCGTGGCATAATGAGTGGATTCAGGTATGATGATTCTAAGGGAAATAAGTCACACAGAAAATGAAACATCATGAGATATCACTAATACACGGAATGTAATCTTGGCTACACATGAACTGAATTACAAAACAGAACAGGGTCTCAAATTTAGAAAACCAATTTATGTTTGCTTAAGGGGAAAGGTGAGTTGGGGTGCTGCATAAAACCAGAGATAGAAATTAGCACAGATACCATTCCATAAGTCAAATATGTAATAGTCAAGACCAACCCCTTGCTCAACGAGATGGACTAAACACCCTATATTCAACGCCTAGGAATACACCTGACTAGTAAGAATCTTCAAACCCATGGATTTATATGTCTCCATAAGAGAATCAAGCGTGTGTACAGCTGCATGTATTCAGCAGAATAAATCCGATAAATCCCCTTATCAAAATGAATTACAAAAACAAAACACAATGAGAGTGAAATAGAGAGCAATTCTTAAATAATTCATTCAGGGCTTGTGATGCAACCTGGATTTACCTCATCTACACCCAGAGCTGAGTGAGACATAACGTTGGACACTTCGGGCTGATAGCATTGGTGAGGTTCGATGAGCAAATACAGACGCTTTGAAGTCATACTGCATGGGACCCATTCCATGGGTCCCAACTCTCCAGGTTTAAGGGATTCTTCCTTCAGCTAAAACATGCATGGGGAACCCAGAGTATGGTGCACCGTGTGACCGGGAAACGTTTTCAAATGCATTTCAGTTCTCGTACCCTTTTACTCGGGTTCACAATTCCAGAGCCTTTACTAACACTCTCCCCACTTGGAGAGTCAGTGCCTTTAACCTGCTGTTTGGCACAGTTTGCAATTTCTGCGCAAGATGAACAGGAATAGGGAGAACCAATAAGAGACTAGCTGTAGGTGTCTGCACGGGCAAATTTAACGCTCATTTCCAACCAGGAAGAGGAATTAACCAAACGCTCATCATGCCATGCCGGAACCAGATTAGGGCCTGAAGCAATCCTGCGGGTTTGCGGCCAGCTCACAAGAAAGCGATTTGAAGAAAGGAGCTCAGGGGCACTGTAATTCACAAACCTGCAGAGTTATAAATGACAGCTATCGTCCAAAAATATATTGAAGGAAGGCTGCGAAGATGACTTGAAAGCGGGGCAGAATTGCAGGAAAACGATTTCAGGGGGTAGACTGGAATTGCATTTAAAGCATAGGAAAAGAGGCAGAACGTCGACAATGATGCACTTGGCCAAAAAGGGCGTATGCGTTTTTTCCTGAATATATTCAGGAAAAAACGCATACGCCCTTTTTGGCCAACCAAGCAAGCATGTTAAAGAAATCTGCACTACAATGAAGTCTCACTGCCCCTTGGTCAAAAGAGCCATCTGAAAAAAGTGTAAAATCCAGAAAGGCAGCACAGGCCATGCAGAGTAGGGAGCCTTGTTATGCTGATGGGTGGGATGTAAATTGCCAACAGCCACTCTGGAGAAATGTATGGTGTTTCCTGAAACACCTAAAAAACAAAGCAACGGAGCCTATAGCACTTCCACTTATAGTCCTATGGCTTAGGGAAATTAAACTCAAAAACACACAGCCACCCCAAAGTTTCAGACGGCTCTGTTTACAAGAACCTCGTCTACGGTACAAGTTAAATATCCCAGAAAGCGAAAAATGGATAAAGAAGTTGTGGTACGTACGTACAATGGAATATCACTCACCAATGTAATCTATGTCATCTGGCCCGTCGTGGCATAATGAGTGGATTCAGGTACGATGATTCTAAGAGAAATAAGTCACACAGAAAATGAAACATCATAAGATATCTCTAATACACCGAATGTAATCTTGGCTACACATGAACTGAATTACAAAACAGAACAGGGTCTCAAATTTAGAAAACCAACTTATGTTTGCTTAAGGGGAAAGGTGAGTTGGGCTGCTGCATAAAACCAGAGATAGAAATTAGCACAGATACCATTCCATACTTCAAATATGTAATAGTCAAGAACTACACCTTGCTCAACGAAATGGGCTAAACACCCTATATTCAACGCCTAGGAATACGCCTGACTAGTAAGAATCTTCAAACCCATGGATTTATATGTCTCCATAAGAGAATCAAGCGTGTGTACAGCTGCATGAAGGCAGCAGAGAAAATCCGATAAATCCCCTTATCAAAATGAATTACAAAAACAAAACACAATGACAGTGAAATAGAGAGCAATTCTTAAATAATTCATTCAGGGCTTGTGATGCAACCTGGATTTACCTCATCTACACCCAGAACTGAGTGAGACATAAAGTTGGACACTTCGGGCTGATAGCATTGGTGAGGTTCGATGAGAAAATGCAGACCATTTGAAGTCATACTACATGGTACCCATTCCATGGGTCCCAACTCTCCAGGTTTAAGCCATTCTTCCTTCAGCTAAAGCATGCATGGGAAACCCACAGTATGGTGCACCGTGTGACCGGGAAACATTTTCAAATGCATCTCAGTTTTTGTCCCCTTTTACTCGGGTTCACAATTCCAGACCCTTTACTAACACTCTCCCCACTTGGAGAGTCAGTGCCTTTAACCTGCTGTTTGGCACAGTTTGCAATTTCTGCGCAAGATGAACAGGAATAGGGAGAACCAATGAGAGACTAGCTGTAGGTGTCTGCAGGGGCAAATTTAACGCTCATTTCCAACCAGGAAGAGGAATTAACCAAACGCTCAGCATGCCGTGCCGGAACCAGATTAGGGCCTGAAGCAATCCTGCGGGTTTGCGGCCAGCTCAGAAGAAAGCGATTTGAAGAAAGGAGCTCAGGGGCACTGTAATTCACAAACCTGCAGAGTTATAAATGACAGCTATCGTCCAAAAATATATTGAAGGAAGGCTGCGAAGAGGACTTGAAAGCGTGGCAGAATTGCAGGAAAACGATTTCAGGGGGTAGATTGGAATTGCATTTAAAGCATAGGAAAAGAGGCAGAACGTCGACAATGATGCACTTGGCCAAAAAGGGCGTATGCGTTTTTTCCTGAATATATTCAGGAAAAAACGCATACGCCCTTTTTGGCCAACCAAGCAAGCATGTTAAAGAAATCTGCACTACAATGAAGTCTCACTGCCCCCCGGTCAAAAGGGCCATCTGAAAAAAGTGTAAAATCCAGAAAGGCAGCACAGGCCATGGAGAACAGGGAGCCTGGTTATGCTGATGGGTGGGATGTTAATTGCAAACAGCCACTCTGGAGAAGTGTATGGTGTTTCCTGAAACACCTAAAAAACAAAGCAACGGAGCCTACGGCACTTCCACTTATGGTCCTAGAGCTTAGGGAAATTAAAATCAAAAACACACACATCCACCCCAAAGTTTCAGACGGCTCTGTTTACAAGAACCTCTTGTACGGTACAAGTTAAATATCCCAGAAAGCGAAAAATGGATAAAGAACTTGTGGTACGTACGTATAATGGAATATCACTCACCAATGAAATCTATGTCATCTGGCCCGTCGTGGCATAATGAGTGGATTCAGGTACGATGATTCTCAGTGAAATAACTCACACAGAAAATGAAACAACATAAGATATCACTAATACACTGAATGTAATCTTGGCTACACATGAACTGAATTACAAAACAGAACAGGGACTCATATTTAGAAAACCAACTTATGTTTGCTTAAGGGGAAAGGTGAGTTGGGGTGCTGCATAAAACCAGAGTTAGAAATTAGCACAGATACCATTCCATACGTCAAATACGTAATAGTCAAGACCTACCCCTTGCTCAACGAAATGGGCTAAACACACTATATTCAACGCCTAGGAATACACCTGACTAGTAAGGATCTTCAAACCCATGGATTTATATGTCTCCATAAGAGAATCAAGCGTGTGTACAGCTGCATGAAGGCAGCAGAGAAAATCCGATAAATCCGATTATCAAAATGAATTACAAAAACAAAACACAATGACAGTGAAATAGAGAGCAATTCTTAAAGAATTCATTCAGGGCTTGTGATGCAACCTGGATTTACCTCATCTACACCCAAAGCTGAATGACACATAAGGTAGGACACTCCGGGCTGATAGCATTGGTGAGGTTCGATGAGAAAATGCAGACCCTTTGAAGTCATACTGCATGGGACCCATTCCATGGGTCCCAACTCTCCAGGTTTAAGGGATTCTTCCTTCAGCTAAAACATGCATGGGAAACCCACAGTAGGGTGCACCATGTGACCGGGAAACGTTTTCCAATGCATCTCAGTTTTCGTCCCCTTTTACTCGGGTTCACAATTCCAGAGCCTTTATTAAACTCTCCCCACTTGGAGAGTCAGTGCCTTTAACCTGCTGTTTGGCACAGTTTGCAATTTCT
Organism: Delphinapterus leucas; assembly: GCF_059928025.1. Classification (NCBI taxonomy): domain Eukaryota; kingdom Metazoa; phylum Chordata; class Mammalia; order Artiodactyla; family Monodontidae; genus Delphinapterus; species Delphinapterus leucas. The sequence goes on from NC_143129.1 coordinate 2,620,286, forward strand.
TCGCAAGATGAACAGGAATAGGGAGAACCAATGAGTGACTAGCTGTAGGTGTCTGCACGGGCAAATTTAACGCTCATTTCCCACCAGGAAGAGGAATTAACCAAACGCTCACCATGCCGTGCCAGAAAGAGATTAGGGCCTGAAGCAGTCCTGCGGATTTGCGGCCTGCTCTCAAGAAAGCGATTTGAAGAAAGGAGCTCAGGGGCACTGTAATTCACAAACCTGCAGAGTTATAAATGACAGCTAACTTCCAAAAATATATTGAAGTTAGGCTGCGAAGAGGACTTGAAAGCGGAGCAGAATTGCAGGAAAACGATTTCAGGGGGTAGACTGGAATTGCATTTAAAACATAGGAAAAGAGGCAGAACGTCGACAATGATGCACTTGGCCAAAAAGGGCGTAAGCAAATACGCCCTTTTTGGCCTACCAAGCAAGCATGTTAAAGAAATCTGCACTACAATGAACTCTCACTGCCACCCGGTCAAAAGGGCCATCTGAAAAAAGTGTAAAATCCAGAAATGCAGAACAGGCCATGGAGAACAGGGAGCCATGTTATGCTGATGAGTGGGATGTAAATTGCCAACAGCCACTCTGGACAAGTGTATGGTGTTTCCTGAAACACCTAATAAACAAAGCAACGGAGCCTACGGCACTTCCACTTATGGTCCTATAGCTTAGGGAAATTAAAATCAAAAACACACAGCCACCCCAAAATTTCAGATGGCTCTGTTTACAAGAACCTCCTCTACGGTACATGTTAAATATCCCAGAAAGCGAAAAATGGATAAAGAAGTTGTGGTACATACGTACAAAGCAATATCACTCACCAATGAAATCTATGTCATCAGCCCGTCGTGGCATAATGAGTGGATTCAGGTATGATGATTCTAAGGGAAATAAGTCACACAGAAAATGAAACATCATGAGATATCACTAATACACGGAATGTAATCTTGGCTACACATGAACTGAATTACAAAACAGAACAGGGCCTCAAATTTAGAAAACCAACTTATGTTTGCTTAAGGGGAAAGGTGAGTTGGGGTGCTGCATAAAACCAGAGATAGAAATTAGCACAGATACCATTCCATAAGTCAAATATGTAATAGACAAGACCAACCCCTTGCTCAACGAGATGGACTAAACACCCTATATTCAACGCCTAGGAATACACCTGACTAGTAAGAATCTTCAAACCCATGGATTTATATGTCTCCATAAGAGAATCAAGCATGTGTACAGCTGCATGTATGCAGCAGAGTAAATCCGATAAATCCCCTTATCAAAATGAATTACAAAAACAAAACACAATGAGAGTGAAATAGAGAGGAATTCTTAAATAATTCATTCAGGGCTTGTGATGCAACCTGGATTTACCTCATCTACACCCAGAGCTGAGTGAGACATAAGGTTGGACACTTCAGGCTGATAGCATTGGTGAGGTTCGATGAGCAAATGCAGACGCTTTGAAGTCATACTGCATGGGACCCATTCCATGGGTCCCAAATCTCCAGGTTTAAGGGATTCTTCCTTCAGCTAAAACATGCATGGGGAACCCAGAGTATGGTGCACCGTGTCACCGGGAAACGTTTTCAAATGCATCTCAGTTCTCGTCCCCTTTTACTCGGGTTCACAATTCCAGAGCCTTTACTAACACTCTCCCCACTTGGAGAGTCAGTGCCTTTAACCTGCTGTTTGGCACAGTTTGCAATTTCTGCGCAAGATGAACAGGAATAGGGAGAACCAATAAGAGACTAGCTGTAGGTGTCTGCACGGGCAAATTTAACGCTCATTTCCAACCAGGAAGAGGAATTAACCAAACGCTCATCATGCCATGCCAGAAGCAGATTAGGGCCTGAAGCAATCCTGCGGGTTTGCGGCCAGCTCACAAGAAAGCGATTTGAAGAAAGGAGCTCAGGGGCACTGTAATTCACAAACCTGCAGAGTTATAAATGACAGCTATCGTCCAAAAATATATTGAAGGAAGGCTGCGAAGACGACTTGAAAGCGTGGCAGAATTGCAGGAAAAGGATTTCAGGGGGTAGATTGGAATTGCTTTTAAAACATAGGAAAAGAGGCAGAACGTTGACAATGATGCACTTGGCCAAAAAGGGCGTATGCGTTTTTCCGTGAATATATTCAGGAAAAAACGCATACGCCCTTTTTGGCCAACCAAGCAAGCATGTTAAAGAAATCTGCACTACAATGAAGTCTCACTGCCCCCCGGTCAAAAGGGCCATCTGAAAAAAGTGTAAAATCCAGAAATGCAGCACAGGCCATGGAGAACAGGGAGCCATGTTATGCTGATGGGTGGGATGTAAATTGCCAACAGCCACTCTGGAGAAGTGTATGGTGTTTCCTGAAACACCAAAAAAACAAATCAGCGGAGCCTACGGCACTTCTACTTATGGTCCTATAGCTTAGGGAAATTAAAATCAAAAACACACAGCGACCCCAAAGTTTCAGACGGCTCTGTTTACAAGAACCTCGTCTACGGTACAAGTTAAATATCCCAGAGAGCGAAAAATGGATAAAGAAATTGTGATACGTACGTACAATGGAATATCACTCACCAATGAAATCTTTGACATCAGGCCCGTAATGGCATAATGAGTGGATTCAGGTACGATGATTCTAAGTGAAATAAGTCACACAGAAAATGAAACATCATAAGATATCACTAATACACGGAATGTAAGCTTGGCTACACATGAACTGAATTACAAAACAGAACAGGGTCTCAAATTTAGAAAACCAACTTATGTTTGCTGAAGGGGAAAGTTGAGTTGGGGTGCTGCATAAAACCCGAGATAGGAATTAGCACAGATACCATTCCATAAGTCAAATATGTAATAGTCAAGACCTACCCCTTGCTCCACGAAATGGGCTAAACACCCTATTTTCAACGCCTAGGAATACACCTGACTAGTAAGAATCTTAAGACCCATGGATTTATATGTCTCCATAAGGAAATCAAGCGTGTGTACAGCGGCCTATATGGAGCAGTGAAAATCCGATAAATCCCATTATCAAAATAAATTTCACAAACACAACACAATGACAGTGAAATAGAGAGCACTTCTTAAATAATTAATTCAGGGCTTGTGATGCAACCTGTATTTACCACATCAACACCCAGAGCTGGGTGAGACATAAGGCTGGACACTTCGGGCTGATAGCATTGGTGAGGTTCGGTGAGCAAACGCAGACCCTTTGAAGTCATACTGCATGGTAGCCATTCCATTGGTCCCAACTCTCCAGGTTTAAGGGATTCTTTCTTCAGCTAAAACATGCATGGGAAACCCAGAGTATGGTCCACCGTGTGATTGGGAAACGTTTTCAAATGCATCTCAGGTTTCGTCCCCTGGTACTCGGGTTCACCATTCCAGACGCTTTACTAACACTCTCCCCACTTGGAGAGTCAGTGCCTTTAACCGCCTGTTTGGCACAGTGTGCAATTTCTGCACAAGATGAACAGGAATAGGGAGAACCAATGAGAGAGAAGCTGTAGGTGGCTGCACGGGCAAATGGAACGCTCATTTCCCAGCAGGAAGAAGAATTATCCAAATGCTCAGCGTGCCCTGCCGGAACCAGATTAGGGCCTGAAGCAATCCTGCGGTTTTGCGGCCAGCTCACAAGAAAGCGAGTTGAAGAAAGGAGCTCAGGGGCAGTGTAATTCACAAACCTGCAGAGTTATGAATGACAGCTCGTTCAAAAATGTATTGAAGTAAGTCCTCGAAGAGGACTTGAAAGCGGGGCAGAATTTCAGGAAAACGATTTCAGGGGGTAGACTGGAATTGCACTTAAAGCATAGGAAAAGAGGCAGAATGTCGACAATGATGCACTTGGCCAAAAAGGGCGTATGCGTTTTTTCCTGAATATATTCAGGAAAAAACGCATACGCACTTTTTGGCCAACCAAGCAAGCGTGTAAAGGAAATCTGAACTACAATGAAGTCTCACTGCCCCCCGGTCCAAACGGCCATCTGAAACAAGTGTAAAATCCAGAAAGGCAGGACAGGTCATGGAGAAGAGGGAGCCTTGTTATGCTGATGGGCGGGTTGTAAATTGCCAACAGCCACTCTGGAGAAGTGTATGGTGTTTCCTGAAACACGTAGGAAACAAAGCAACACAGCCTATGGCACTTCCACTTAGGGTCCTATAGCTTAGGGATATTAAAATCAAAAACACACAGCCACCCCAAAGTTTGGGACGGCTCTGTTTACAAGAACCTCGTCTACGGTACAAGTTAAATATCCGAGAAAGCAAAAAATGGATAAAGAAATTGTGGTACGTACGTACAATGGAATATCACTCAGCAATGAGATCTAGGTCATCAGGCCCGTAGCGGCAAAATCAGTGGATTCAGGTACGACGATTCTACGAGAAATAAGTCTCTCAGAAAAAGAAATATCATAAGATATCACTAATACACGGAACGTAAACTTCGCTACACATGAACTGAATTACAAAACAGAACAGGGTCTCAAATTTAGAAAACCAACTTATGCTTGCTTATGGGGAAAGGTGAGTTGGGGTGCTGCATCAAACCAGAAATTGAAATTAGCACAGATACCGTTCCATAAGCCAAATATATAATAGACAAGACCTACTCCTTGCTCAACGAAATGGACTCAACACCCCATATTCAACGCCTGGGAATATACCTGACAAGTAAGAATCTTAAGACCCATGGATTTATATGTCTCCATAAGGAAATCAAGCGTGTGTACAGCAGCCTAAACGCAGCAGTGAAAATCCGATAAATCCCATTATCAAACTAAATTTCACAAACAAAACACAATGACAGTGAAATAGAGAGCAATTCTTAAATAATTCATTCAGGGCTTGTGATGCAACCTGGATTTACCACATCTACACCCAGAGCTGGGTGAGACATAAGGCTGGACACTTCGGGCTGATAGCATTGGTGAGGTTCGGTGAGCAAACGCAGACCCTTTGAAGTCATACTGCATGGTAGCCATTCCATGGGTCCCAACTCTCCAGGTTTAAGGGATTCTTCCTTCAGCTAAAACATGCATGGGAAACCCAGAGTATGGTCCACCGTGTGATTGGGAACGGTTTCAAATGCATCTCAGGTTTCGTCCCCTGGTACTCGGGTTCACCGTTCCAGACGCTTTACTAACACTCTCCCTACTTGGAGAGTCAGTGCCTTTAACCTCCTGTTTGGCACAGTTTGCAATTTCTGCGCAAGATGAACAGGAATAGGGAGAACCAATGAGAGACTAGCTGTAGGTGTCTGCACGTGCCAATGGAACGCTCATTTCCCACCAGGAAGAGGAATTAACCAAAGGCTCATCGTGCCCTGCCGGAACCAGATTAGGGCCTGAAGCAATCCTGCGGTTTTGCGGCCAGCTCACAAGAAAGCGAGTTGAAGAAAGGAGCTCAGGGGAACTGTAATTCACAAACCTGCAGAGTTATGAATGACAGCTATCGCCCAAAAATGTATTGAAGTATGTCTTCGAAGAGGACTTGAAAGCGGGGCAGAATTTCAGGAAAACGATTTCAGGGGGTAGACTGGAATTGCACTTAAAGCATACGAAAAGAGGCAGAATGTCCACAATGATGCACTTGGCCAAAAAAGGCGTATGAGTTTTTTCCTGAATATATTCAGGAAAAAACGCATACGTGCTTTTTGGGCAACCAACAAGCCTGTAAAGGAAATCTGCACTACAATGAAGTCTCACTGCCCCCCGGTCAAAAGGGCCATCTGAAAAAAGTGTAAAATCCAGAAAGGCAGGCCAGGTCATGGAGAACAGGGAGCCTTGTTATGCTGATGGGCGGGATGTACATTGCCAACAGCCACTCTGGAGAAGTGTATGTTGTTTCATGAAACACGTAGGAAACAAAGCAACACAGCCTATGGCACTTCCACTTAGGGTCCTATAGCTTAGGGAAATTAAAATCAAAAACACACAGCCACCCCAAAATTTGGGATGGCTCTGTTTACAAGAACCTCGTCTACCGTACAAGTTAAATATCCGAGAAAGCAAAACATGGATAAAGATGTTGTGGTACGTATGTACAATGGAATATCACTCAACAATGAAATCTATGTCATCAGGCCCGTAGCAGCATCATGAATTGATTCAAGTACTATGATTCTACTAGAAATAATCTCACAGAAAAAGAAAGATCATAAGATATCACTAATACACGGAACGTAAACTTGGCTACACATGAACTGAAATACAAAAGAGAACAGGGTCTCAAATTTAGAAAACCAACTTATGCTTGCTTATAGGGAAAGATGAGTTGGGGTGCTGCATAAAACCAAAGATTGAAATTAGTACAGATAACGTTCCATAAGCCAAATATATAATAGACAAGACCTACACCTTGCTCAACGAAATGGACTCAACACCCCTTATTCAACGCCTGCGAATATACCTGACAAGTAAGAATCTTAAAACCCATGGATTTATATGTCTCCATAAGGAAATCAAGCATGTGTACAGCGGCCTAAACACAAGAGTGAAAATCCGATAAATCCCATTATCAAAATAAATTTCAAAAACAAAACACAATGACAGTGAAATAGAGAGCAATTCTTAAATAATTCATTCAGGGCTTGTGATGCAACCTGGATTTACCTCATCTACACCCAGAACTGAGTGAGACATAAAGTTAGACACTTCGGGCTGATAGCATGGGTGAGGTTTGATGAGCAAATGCAGACCATTTGAAGTCATACTGCACGGTACCCATTCCAAGGGTCCCAACTCTCCAGGTTTAAGCGATTCTTCCTTCAGCTAAAACATGCATGGGAAACCCACAGTATGGTGCACCGTGTGACCGGGAAACGTTTTCAAATGCATCTCAGTTTTTGTCCCCTTTTACTCGGGTTCACAATTCCAGACCCTTTACTAACACTCTTCCCACTTGGAGAGTCAGTGCATTTAACCTGCTGTTTGGCACAGTTTGCAATTTCTGCGCAAGATGAACAGGAATAGGGAGAAACAATGAGAGACTAGCTGTAGGTGTCTGCACGGGCAAATTTAACGCTCATTTCCCACCAGGAAGAGGAATTAACCAAACGCTCAGCATGCCATGCCGGAACCAGATTAGGGCCTGAAGCAATCCTGCGGGTTTGTGGCCAGCTCACAAGAAAGCGATTTGAAGAAAGGAGCTCAGGGGCACTGTAATTCACAAACCTGCAGAGTTATAAATGACAGCTATTGTCCAAAAATATATTGAAGGAAGGCTGCGAAGAGGACTTGAAAGCGGGGCAGAATTGCAGGAAAACGATTTCAGGGGGTAGACCTGAATTTCATTTAAAGCATAGGAAAAGAGGCAGAACGTCGACAATGGTGCACTTGGCCAAAAAGGGCGTATGCGTTTTTTCCTGAATATATTCAGGAAAAAACGCATACGCCCTTTTTGGCCAACCAAGCAAGCATGTTAAAGAAATCTGCACTACAATGAAGTCTCACTGCCCCCCGGTCAAAAGGGCCATCTGAAAAAAGTGTAAAATCCAGAAATGCAGCACAGGCCATGGAGAACCGGGAGCCATGTAATGCTGATGGGTGGGATGTAAATTGCCAAGAGCCACTCTGGAGAAGTGTATGGTGTTTCCTGAAACACCAAAAAAACAAAGCAACGGAGCCTACAGCACTTCCACTTATGGTCCTATAGCTTAGGGAAATTAAAATCAAAAACACACAGCCACCCCAGTTTCAGACGGCTCTGTTAACAAGAACCTCATCTACGGTATAAGTTAAATATCCCAGAAAGCGAAAAATGGATAAAGAAATTGTGGTACGTACGTACAATGGAATATCACTCACCAATGACATCTATGTCATCAGGCCAGCCATGGCATAATGAGTGGTTTCATGTACAATGATTCTAAGTGAAATAAGTCACACAGAAAATGAAACATCATAAGATATCACTAATACACGGAATGTAATCTTGGCTACACATGAACTGAATTACAAAACAGAACAGGGTCTCAAATTTAGAAAACCATCTTATGTTTGCTTAAGGGGTAAGGTGAGTTGGGGTGCTGCATAAAACCAGAGATAGAAATTAGCACAGATACCATTCCATACGTCAAATATGTAATAGTCAAAACCTACCCCTTGCTCAACTAAATGGGCTAAACACCCTATATTCAACGCCTAGTTATACACCTGACTAGTAAGAATCTTCAAACCCATGGATTTATATGTCTCCATAAGAGAATCAAGCGTGTGTACAGCTGCATGAAGGCAGCAGAGAGAATCCGATAATTCCGATTATCAAAATGAATTACAAAAACAAAACACAATGACAGTGAAATAGAGAGCAATTCTTAAATAATTCATTCAGGACTTGTGATGCAATCTGGATTTACCTCATCTACACCCAAAGCTGAATGACACATAAGGTTAGACTCTCAGGGCTGATAGAAATGGTGAGGTTCGATGAGCAAATGCAGACCATTTGAAGTCATACTACATGGTACCCATTCCATGGGTCCCAACTGTCCAGGTTTAAGCGATTCTTCCTTCAGCTAAAGCATGCATGGGAAACCCACAATATGGTGCACCGTGTGACTGGGAAACCTTTTCAAATGCATCTCAGGGTTTGTCCCCTTTTACTCGGGTTCACAATTCCAGACCATTTACTAACACTCTCCCCACTTGGAGAGTCAGTGCCTTTAACCTCCTGTTTGGCACAGTTTGCAATTTCTGTGCAAGATGAACAGGAATAGGGAGAACCAATGAGAGACTAGCTGTAGGTGTTTGCAGGGGCAAATTTAACGCTCATTTCCCACCAGGAAGAGGAATTAAACAAAGGCTCAGCATGCCGTGCCGGAACCAGATTGGGGCCTGAAGCAATCCTGCGGGTTTGCGGCTGGCTCATAAGAAAGCGATTTGAAGAAAGGCGCTCAGGGGCACTGTAATTCACAAGCCGGCAGAGTTATAAATGACAGCTATCGTCCAAAAATATATTGAAGGAAGGCTGCGAAGAGGACTTGAAAGCGTGGCAGAATTGCAGGAAAACGATTTCAGGGGGTAGACTGGAATTGCATTTAAAGCATAGGAAAAGAGGCAGAACGTCGACAATGATGCACTTGGCCAAAAAGTGCATATGCGTTTTTTCCTGAATATATTCAGGAAAAAACGCATACGCTCTTTTTGGCCAACCAAGCAAGCATGTTAAAGATATCTGCACTACAATGAAGTCTCACTGCCACCCGGTCAAAAGGGCCATCTGAAAAAAATGTAAAATCCAGAAATGCAGCACAGGCCATGGAGAACAGGGAGCCTTGTTATGCTGATGGGTGGGATGTAAATTGCCAACAGCCACTCTGGAGATGTGTATGGTGTTTCCTGAAACAACTAAAAAACAAAGCAACGGAGCCTACGGCACTTCCACTTAGGGTCCTATAGCTTAGGGAAATTAAAATCAAAAACACACAGCCACCCCAAAGTTTCAGACGGCTCTGTTTACAAGAACCTCGTCTACGGTACAAGTTAAATATCCCAGAAAGCGAAAAACGGAATAAGAAGTTGTGGTACGTACGTACAATGAAATATCACTCACCAATGAAATCTATGTCATCTGGCCCGTCGTGGCATAATGAGTGGATTCAGGTACGATGATTCTAAGAGAAATAAGTCACACAGAAAATGAAACATCATAAGATATCTCTAATACACCGAATGTAATCTTGGCTACACATGAACTGAATTACAAAACAGAACAGGATCTCAAATTTAGAAAACCAACTTATGTTTGCTTAAGGGGAAAGGTGAGTTGGGGTGCTGCATAAAACCAGAGATAGAAATTAGCACAGATACCATTCAATACGTCAAATATGTAATAGTCAAGACCTACCCCTTGCTCAACGAAATGGGCTAAACACCCTATTTTCAACGCCTAGGAATACACCTGACTAGTAAGAATCTTCAAACCAATGGATTTATATGTCTCCATAAGAGAATCAAGCATGTGTACAGCTGCATGAAGGCAGCAGAGAAAATCCGATAAATCCCATTATCAAAATGAATTACAAAAACAAAACACAATGACAGTGAAATAGAGAGCAATTCTTAAATAATTCATTCAGGGCTTGTGATGCAACCTGGATTTACCTCATCTATACCCAGAGCTGAGTGAGACATAAGGTTGGACACTTCGCGCTGATAGCATTGGTGAGGTACAATGAGCAAATGCAGACTATTTGAAGTCATACTGCATGGTACCCATTCCATGGGTCCCAACTCTCCAGGTTGAAGTGATTCTTCCTTCAGCTATAGCATGCATGGGAAACCCACAAAATGGTGCACCGTGTGACCGGGAAACGTTTACAAATGCATCTCAGTTTTGTCCCCTTTTACTCGGGTTCAGAATTCCAGACCCTTTACTAACACTCTCCCCACTTGGAGAGTCAGTGCCTTTAACCTGCTGTTTGGCACAGTTTGCAATTTCTGCGCAAGATGAACAGGAATAGGGAGAACCAATGAGAGACTAGCTGTAGGTGTCTGCACGGGCAAATTTAACGCTCATTTCCCACCAGGAAGAGGAATTAACCAAAGGCTCAGCATGCCGTGCCAGAACCAGATTGGGCCTGAAGCAATCCTGCGGGTTTGTGGCCAGCTCAAAAGAAAGCGATTTGAAGAAAGGAGCTCAGGGTCACTGTAATACACAAACCTGCAGAGTTATAAATGACAGCTATCATCCAAAAATATATTGAAGGAAGGCTGGAAGAGGACTTGAAAGCGGGGCAGAATTGCAGGAAAACGATTTCAGGGGGTAGACTGGAATTGCATTTAAAGCATAGGAAAAGAGGCAGAACGTCGACAATGATGCACTTGGCTAAAAAGGGCGTATGCGTTTTTTCCTGAGTATATTCAGGAAAAAACACATACGCCCTTTTTGGCCAACCGAGCAAGCATATTAAAGAAATCTGCACTACAATGAAGTCTCACTGCCCCCCGGTCAAAAGGGCCATCTTAAAAAAGGGTAAAATCCAGAAATGCAGCACAGGCCATGGAGAACAGGGAGCCTTGTTATGCTGATGGGTGGGATGTAAATAGCCAACAGCCACTCTGGAGAAGTGTATGGTGTTTCCTGAAACACCTAAAAAACAAAGCAACGGAGCCTACGGCACTTCCACTTATGGTCCTATAGCTTAGGGAAATTAAAATCAAAAACACACAGCCACCCCAAAGTTTCAGACGGCTCTGTTTACAAGAACCTCGTCTACGGTACAAGTTAAATATCCCAGAAAGCGAAAAATGGATAAAGAAGTTGTGGTACGTACGTACAATGAAATATCACTCACCAATGAAGTCTATGTCATCTGGCACGTCCTGGCATAATGAGTGGATTCAGGTACGATGATTCTAAGTGAAAAAAGTCACACAGAGAATGAAACATCATAAGATATCACTAATACACCGAATGTAATCTTGGCTACACATGAACTGAATTACAAAACAGAACAGGGTCTGAAATTTAGAAAACCAACTTATGCTTGCTTAAGGGGAAAGGTGAGTTGGGGTGCTGCATAAAACCAGAGATAGAAATTAGCACAGATACCTTTCCATAAGCCAAATATGTAATAGTCAAGACCTACCCCTTGCTCAACGAAATGGACTAAACACCCCATATTCAACGCCTAGGAATACACCTGACTAGTAAGAATCTTAAGACCCATGGATTTATATGTCTCCATAAGGAAATCAAGCGTGTGTACAGCGGCCTATATGGAGCAGTGAAAATCCGATAAATCCCATTATCAAAATAAATTTCACAAACACAACACAATGACAGTGAAATAGAGAGCACTTCTTAAATAATTAATTCAGGGCTTGTGATGCAACCTGTATTTACCACATCAACACCCAGAGCTGGGTGAGACATAAGGCTGGACACTTCGGGCTGATAGCATTGGTGAGGTTCGGTGAGCAAACGCAGACCCTTTGAAGTCATACTGCATGGTAGCCATTCCATTGGTCCCAACTCTCCAGGTTTAAGGGATTCTTTCTTCAGCTAAAACATGCATGGGAAACCCAGAGTATGGTCCACCGTGTGATTGGGAAACGTTTTCAAATGCATCTCAGGTTTCGTCCCCTGGTACTCGGGTTCACCATTCCAGACGCTTTACTAACACTCTCCCCACTTGGAGAGTCAGTGCCTTTAACCGCCTGTTTGGCACAGTGTGCAATTTCTGCACAAGATGAACAGGAATAGGGAGAACCAATGAGAGAGAAGCTGTAGGTGGCTGCACGGGCAAATGGAACGCTCATTTCCCAGCAGGAAGAAGAATTATCCAAATGCTCAGCGTGCCCTGCCGGAACCAGATTAGGGCCTGAAGCAATCCTGCGATTTTGCGGCCAGCTCACAAGAAAGCGAGTTGAAGAAAGGAGCTCAGGGGCAGTGTAATTCACAAACCTGCAGAGTTATGAATGACAGCTCGTTCAAAAATGTATTGAAGTAAGTCCTCGAAGAGGACTTGAAAGCGGGGCAGAATTTCAGGAAAACGATTTCAGGGGGTAGACTGGAATTGCACTTAAAGCATAGGAAAAGAGGCAGAATGTCGACAATGATGCACTTGGCCAAAAAGGGCGTATGCGTTTTTTCCTGAATATATTCAGGAAAAAACGCATACGCACTTTTTGGCCAACCAAGCAAGCGTGTAAAGGAAATCTGAACTACAATGAAGTCTCACTGCCCCCCGGTCCAAACGGCCATCTGAAACAAGTGTAAAATCCAGAAAGGCAGGACAGGTCATGGAGAAGAGGGAGCCTTGTTATGCTGATGGGCGGGTTGTAAATTGCCAACAGCCACTCTGGAGAAGTGTATGGTGTTTCCTGAAACACGTAGGAAACAAAGCAACACAGCCTATGGCACTTCCACTTAGGGTCCTATAGCTTAGGGATATTAAAATCAAAAACACACAGCCACCCCAAAGTTTGGGACGGCTCTGTTTACAAGAACCTCGTCTACGGTACAAGTTAAATATCCGAGAAAGCAAAAAATGGATAAAGAAATTGTGGTACGTATGTACAATGGAATATCACTCAGCAATGAGATCTAGGTCATCAGGCCCGTAGCGGCAAAATCAGTGGATTCAGGTACGACGATTCTACGAGAAATAAGTCTCTCAGAAAAAGAAATATCATAAGATATCACTAATACACGGAACGTAAACTTCGCTACACATGAACTGAATTACAAAACAGAACAGGGTCTCAAATTTAGAAAACCAACTTATGCTTGCTTATGGGGAAAGGTGAGTTGGGGTGCTGCATCAAACCAGAAATTGAAATTAGCACAGATACCGTTCCATAAGCCAAATATATAATAGACAAGACCTACTCCTTGCTCAACGAAATGGACTCAACACCCCATATTCAACGCCTGGGAATATACCTGACAAGTAAGAATCTTAAGACCCATGGATTTATATGTCTCCATAAGGAAATCAAGCGTGTGTACAGCAGCCTAAACGCAGCAGTGAAAATCCGATAAATCCCATTATCAAACTAAATTTCACAAACAAAACACAATGACAGTGAAATAGAGAGCAATTCTTAAATAATTCATTCAGGGCTTGTGATGCAACCTGGATTTACCACATCTACACCCAGAGCTGGGTGAGACATAAGGCTGGACACTTCGGGCTGATAGCATTGGTGAGGTTCGGTGAGCAAACGCAGACCCTTTGAAGTCATACTGCATGGTAGCCATTCCATGGGTCCCAACTCTCCAGGTTTAAGGGATTCTTCCTTCAGCTAAAACATGCATGGGAAACCCAGAGTATGGTCCACCGTGTGATTGGGAACGGTTTCAAATGCATCTCAGGTTTCGTCCCCTGGTACTCGGGTTCACCGTTCCAGACGCTTTACTAACACTCTCCCTACTTGGAGAGTCAGTGCCTTTAACCTCCTGTTTGGCACAGTTTGCAATTTCTGCGCAAGATGAACAGGAATAGGGAGAACCAATGAGAGACTAGCTGTAGGTGTCTGCACGTGCCAATGGAACGCTCATTTCCCACCAGGAAGAGGAATTAACCAAAGGCTCATCGTGCCCTGCCGGAACCAGATTAGGGCCTGAAGCAATCCTGCGGTTTTGCGGCCAGCTCACAAGAAAGCGAGTTGAAGAAAGGAGCTCAGGGGAACTGTAATTCACAAACCTGCAGAGTTATGAATGACAGCTATCGCCCAAAAATGTATTGAAGTATGTCTTCGAAGAGGACTTGAAAGCGGGGCAGAATTTCAGGAAAACGATTTCAGGGGGTAGACTGGAATTGCACTTAAAGCATACGAAAAGAGGCAGAATGTCCACAATGATGCACTTGGCCAAAAAAGGCGTATGAGTTTTTTCCTGAATATATTCAGGAAAAAACGCATACGTGCTTTTTGGGCAACCAACAAGCCTGTAAAGGAAATCTGCACTACAATGAAGTCTCACTGCCCCCCGGTCAAAAGGGCCATCTGAAAAAAGTGTAAAATCCAGAAAGGCAGGCCAGGTCATGGAGAACAGGGAGCCTTGTTATGCTGATGGGCGGGATGTACATTGCCAACAGCCACTCTGGAGAAGTGTATGTTGTTTCATGAAACACGTAGGAAACAAAGCAACACAGCCTATGGCACTTCCAATTAGGGTCCTATAGCTTAGGGAAATTAAAATCAAAAACACACAGCCACCCCAAAATTTGGGATGGCTCTGTTTACAAGAACCTCGTCTACCGTACAAGTTAAATATCCGAGAAAGCAAAACATGGATAAAGATGTTGTGGTACGTATGTACAATGGAATATCACTCAACAATGAAATCTATGTCATCAGGCCCGTAGCAGCATCATGAATTGATTCAAGTACTATGATTCTACTAGAAATAATCTCACAGAAAAAGAAAGATCATAAGATATCACTAATACACGGAACGTAAACTTGGCTACACATGAACTGAAATACAAAAGAGAACAGGGTCTCAAATTTAGAAAACCAACTTATGCTTGCTTATAGGGAAAGGTGAGTTGGGGTGCTGCATAAAACCAAAGATTGAAATTAGTACAGATAACGTTCCATAAGCCAAATATATAATAGACAAGACCTACACCTTGCTCAACGAAATGGACTCAACACCCCTTATTCAACGCCTGCGAATATACCTGACAAGTAAGAATCTTAAAACCCATGGATTTATATGTCTCCATAAGGAAATCAAGCATGTGTACAGCGGCCTAAACACAAGAGTGAAAATCCGATAAATCCCATTATCAAAATAAATTTCAAAAACAAAACACAATGACAGTGAAATAGAGAGCAATTCTTAAATAATTCATTCAGGGCTTGTGATGCAACCTGGATTTACCTCATCTACACCCAGAACTGAGTGAGACATAAAGTTGGACACTTCGGGCTGATAGCATTGGTGAGGTTTGATGAGCAAATGCAGACCATTTGAAGTCATACTGCACGGTACCCATTCCAAGGGTCCCAACTCTCCAGGTTTAAGCGATTCTTCCTTCAGCTAAAACATGCATGGGAAACCCACAGTATGGTGCACCGTGTGACCGGGAAACGTTTTCAAATGCATCTCAGTTTTTGTCCCCTTTTACTCGGGTTCACAATTCCAGACCCTTTACTAACACTCTTCCCACTTGGAGAGTCAGTGCATTTAACCTGCTGTTTGGCACAGTTTGCAATTTCTGCGCAAGATGAACAGGAATAGGGAGAAACAATGAGAGACTAGCTGTAGGTGTCTGCACGGGCAAATTTAACGCTCATTTCCCACCAGGAAGAGGAATTAACCAAACGCTCAGCATGCCATGCCGGAACCAGATTAGGGCCTGAAGCAATCCTGCGGGTTTGTGGCCAGCTCACAAGAAAGCGATGTGAAGAAAGGAGCTCAGGGGCACTGTAATTCACAAACCTGCAGAGTTATAAATGACAGCTATTGTCCAAAAATATATTGAAGGAAGGCTGCGAAGAGGACTTGAAAGCGGGGCAGAATTGCAGGAAAACGATTTCAGGGGGTAGACCTGAATTTCATTTAAAGCATAGGAAAAGAGGCAGAACGTCGACAATGGTGCACTTGGCCAAAAAGGGCGTATGCGTTTTTTCCTGAATATATTCAGGAAAAAACGCATACGCCCTTTTTGGCCAACCAAGCAAGCATGTTAAAGAAATCTGCACTACAATGAAGTCTCACTGCCCCCCGGTCAAAAGGGCCATCTGAAAAAGGTGTAAAATCCAGAAATGCAGCACAGGCCATGGAGAACCGGGAGCCATGTAATGCTGATGGGTGGGATGTAAATTGCCAAGAGCCACTCTGGAGAAGTGTATGGTGTTTCCTGAAACACCAAAAAAACAAAGCAACGGAGCCTACAGCACTTCCACTTATGGTCCTATAGCTTAGGGAAATTAAAATCAAAAACACACAGCCACCCCAGTTTCAGACGGCTCTGTTAACAAGAACCTCATCTACGGTATAAGTTAAATATCCCAGAAAGCGAAAAATGGATAAAGAAATTGTGGTACGTACGTACAATGGAATATCACTCACCAATGACATCTATGTCATCAGGCCAGCCATGGCATAATGAGTGGTTTCATGTACAATGATTCTAAGTGAAATAAGTCACACAGAAAATGAAACATCATAAGATATCACTAATACACGGAATGTAATCTTGGCTACACATGAACTGAATTACAAAACAGAACAGGGTCTCAAATTTAGAAAACCATCTTAAGTTTGCTTAAGGGGTAAGGTGAGTTGGGGTGCTGCATAAAACCAGAGATAGAAATTAGCACAGATACCATTCCATACGTCAAATATGTAATAGTCAAAACCTACCCCTTGCTCAACTAAATGGGCTAAACACCCTATATTCAACGCCTAGTTATACACCTGACTAGTAAGAATCTTCAAACCCATGGATTTATATGTCTCCATAAGAGAATCAAGCGTGTGTACAGCTGCATGAAGGCAGCAGAGAGAATCCGATAATTCCGATTATCAAAATGAATTACAAAAACAAAACACAATGACAGTGAAATAGAGAGCAATTCTTAAATAATTCATTCAGGACTTGTGATGCAATCTGGATTTACCTCATCTACACCCAAAGCTGAATGACACATAAGGTTAGACTCTCAGGGCTGATAGAAATGGTGAGGTTCGATGAGCAAATGCAGACCATTTGAAGTCATACTACATGGTACCCATTCCATGGGTCCCAACTGTCCAGGTTTAAGCGATTCTTCCTTCAGCTAAAGCATGCATGGGAAACCCACAATATGGTGCACCGTGTGACTGGGAAACCTTTTCAAATGCATCTCAGGGTTTGTCCCCTTTTACTCGGGTTCACAATTCCAGACCATTTACTAACACTCTCCCCACTTGGAGAGTCAGTGCCTTTAACCTCCTGTTTGGCACAGTTTGCAATTTCTGTGCAAGATGAACAGGAATAGGGAGAACCAATGAGAGACTAGCTGTAGGTGTTTGCAGGGGCAAATTTAACGCTCATTTCCCACCAGGAAGAGGAATTAAACAAAGGCTCAGCATGCCGTGCCGGAACCAGATTGGGGCCTGAAGCAATCCTGCGGGTTTGCGGCTGGCTCATAAGAAAGCGATTTGAAGAAAGGCGCTCAGGGGCACTGTAATTCACAAGCCGGCAGAGTTATAAATGACAGCTATCGTCCAAAAATATATTGAAGGAAGGCTGCGAAGAGGACTTGAAAGCGTGGCAGAATTGCAGGAAAACGATTTCAGGGGGTAGACTGGAATTGCATTTAAAGCATAGGAAAAGAGGCAGAACGTCGACAATGATGCACTTGGCCAAAAAGTGCATATGCGTTTTTTCCTGAATATATTCAGGAAAAAACGCATACGCTCTTTTTGGCCAACCAAGCAAGCATGTTAAAGATATCTGCACTACAATGAAGTCTCACTGCCACCCGGTCAAAAGGGCCATCTGAAAAAAATGTAAAATCCAGAAATGCAGCACAGGCCATGGAGAACAGGGAGCCTTGTTATGCTGATGGGTGGGATGTAAATTGCCAACAGCCACTCTGGAGATGTGTATGGTGTTTCCTGAAACAACTAAAAAACAAAGCAACGGAGCCTACGGCACTTCCACTTAGGGTCCTATAGCTTAGGGAAATTAAAATCAAAAACACACAGCCACCCCAAAGTTTCAGACGGCTCTGTTTACAAGAACCTCGTCTACGGTACAAGTTAAATATCCCAGAAAGCGAAAAACGGAATAAGAAGTTGTGGTACGTACGTACAATGAAATATCTCTCACCAATGAAATCTATGTCATCTGGCCCGTCGTGGCATAATGAGTGGATTCAGGTACGATGATTCTAAGAGAAATAAGTCACACAGAAATTGAAACATCATAAGATATCTCTAATACACCGAATGTAATCTTGGCTACACATGAACTGAATTACAAAACAGAACAGGATCTCAAATTTAGAAAACCAACTTATGTTTGCTTAAGGGGAAAGGTGAGTTGGGGTGCTGCATAAAACCAGAGATAGAAATTAGCACAGATACCATTCAATACGTCAAATATGTAATAGTCAAGACCTACCCCTTGCTCAACGAAATGGGCTAAACACCCTATTTTCAACGCCTAGGAATACACCTGACTAGTAAGAATCTTCAAACCAATGGATTTATATGTCTCCATAAGAGAATCAAGCATGTGTACAGCTGCATGAAGGCAGCAGAGAAAATCCGATAAATCCCATTATCAAAATGAATTACAAAAACAAAACACAATGACAGTGAAATAGAGAGCAATTCTTAAATAATTCATTCAGGGCTTGTGATGCAACCTGGATTTACCTCATCTATACCCAGAGCTGAGTGAGACATAAGGTTGGACACTTCGCGCTGATAGCATTGGTGAGGTACAATGAGCAAATGCAGACGATTTGAAGTCATACTGCATGGTACCCATTCCATGGGTCCCAACTCTCCAGGTTGAAGTGATTCTTCCTTCAGCTATAGCATGCATGGGAAACCCACAAAATGGTGCACCGTGTGACCGGGAAACGTTTACAAATGCATCTCAGTTTTGTCCCCTTTTACTTGGGTTCAGAATTCCAGACCCTTTACTAACACTCTCCCCACTTGGAGAGTCAGTGCCTTTAACCTGCTGTTTGGCACAGTTTGCAATTTCTGCGCAAGATGAACAGGAATAGGGAGAACCAATGAGAGACTAGCTGTAGGTGTCTGCACGGGCAAATTTAACGCTCATTTCCCACCAGGAAGAGGAATTAACCAAACGCTCAGCATGCCATGCCGGAACCAGATTAGGGCCTGAAGCAATCCTGCGGGTTTGTGGCCAGCTCACAAGAAAGCGATTTGAAGAAAGGAGCTCAGGGGCACTGTAATTCACAAACCTGCAGAGTTATAAATGACAGCTATTGTCCAAAAATATATTGAAGGAAGGCTGCGAAGAGGACTTGAAAGCGGGGCAGAATTGCAGGAAAACGATTTCAGGGGGTAGACTGGAATTTCATTTAAAGCATAGGAAAAGAGGCAGAACGTCGACAATGGTGCACTTGGCCAAAAAGGGCGTATGCGTTTTTTCCTGAATATATTCAGGAAAAAACGCATACGCCCTTTTTGGCCAACCAAGCAAGCATATTAAAGAAATCTGCAATACAATGAAGTCTCACTGCCCCTGGTCAAAAGGGACATCTGAAAAAAGTGTAAAATCCAGAAATGCAGCACAGGCCATGGAGAACAGGGAGCCTTGTTATGCTGATGGGTGGGATATAAATTGCCAACAGCCACTCTGGAGAAGTGTATGGTGTTTCCTGAAACACCTAAAAAACAAAGCAATGGAGCTTACGGCACTTCCACTTATGGTCCTATAGCTTAGGGAAATTAAAATCAAAAACACACAGCCACCCCAAAGTTTCAGACGGCTCTGTTTACAAGAACCTCGTCTACGGTACAAGTTAAATATCCCAGAAAGCGAAAAATGGATAAAGAAGTTGTGGTACGTACGTACAATGGAATATCATTCACCAATGAAGTCTATGTCATCTGGCCCGTCGTGGCATAATGAGTGGATTCAGGTACGATGATTCTAAGTGAAATAAGTCACACAGAAAATGAAACATCATAAGATATCACTAATACACCGAATGTAATCTTGGCTACATATGAACTGAATTACAAAACAAAACAGGGTCTCAAATTTAGAAAACCAACTTATGTTTGCTTAAGGGGAAAGGTGAGTTGGGGTGCTGCATAAAACCAGAGATAGAAATTAGCACAGATACCTTTCCATAAGTCAAATATGTAATAGTCAAGACCTACCCCTTGCTCAACGAAATGGGCTAAACACCCTATATTCTACGCCTAGGAATACACCTGACTAGTAAGAATCTTCAAACCCATGGATTTATATGTCTCCATAAGAGAATCAAGCGTGTGTACAGCTGCATGAAGGCAGCAGAGAAAATGCGATAAATCCTATTATCAAAATGAATTACAAAAACAAAACACAATGACACTGAAATAGAGAGCATTCTTAAATAATTCATTCAGGGCTTGTGATGCAACCTGGATTTACCTCATCTACACCCAGAGCTGAGTGAGACATATGTTGTACACTTCGGGCTGATAATACTGGTGAGGTTCGATGAGCAAATGCAGACCATTTGAAGTCATACTGCATGGTACCCATTCCATGGGTCCCAACTCTCCAGGTTTAAGCGATTCTTCCTTCAGCTAAAGCATGCATGGGAAACCCACAGTATGGTGCACCGTGTGACCGGGAAACGTTTTCAAATGCATCTCAATTTTTGTCCCCTTTTACTCGGGTTCACAATTCCAGACCCTTTACTAACACTCTCCCCACTTGGAGAGTCAGTGCCTTTAACCTCCTGTTTGGGACAGTTTGCAATTTCTGTGCAAGATGAACAGGAATAGGGAGAACCAATGAGAAACTAGCTGTAGGTGTCTGCACGGGCAAATTTAACGCTCATTTCCCACCAGGAAGAGGAATTAACCAAAGGCTCAGCATGCCGTGCCGGAACCAGATTAGGGCCTGAAGCAATCTTGCGGGTTTGCGGCCAGCTCACAAGAAAGCGAGTTGAAGAAAGGAGCTCAGGGGCACTGTAATTCACAAACCTGCAGTGTTATAAATGACAGCTATCGTCCAAAAATATATTGAAGGAAGGCTGCGAAGAGGACTTGAAAGCGGGGCAGAATTGCAGGAAAACGATTTCAGGGGGTAGACTGGAATTGCATTTAAAGCATAGGAAAAGAGGCAGAACATCGACAATGATGCACTTGGCCAAAAAGTGCGTATGCGTTTTTTCCTGAATATATTCAGGAAAAAACGCATACGCCCTTTTAGGCCAACCAAGCAAGCATGTTAAAGAAATCTGCACTACAATGAGGTCTCACTGCCCCCCGGTCAAAAGGGCCATCTGAAAAAAGTGTAAAATCCAGAAATGCAGCATAGGCCATGGAGAACAGGGAGCCTTGTTATGCTGATGGATTGGATGTAAATAGCCAACAGCCACTCTGGAGAAGTGTATGGTGTTTCCTGAAACACCTAAAAAACAAAGCAACGGAGCCTACGGCACTTCCACTTATGGTCCTATAGCTTATGGAAATTAAAATCAAAAACACACAGCCACCCCAAAGTTTCAGACGGCTCTGTTTACAAGAACCTCGCCTACAGTACAAGTTAAATATCCCAGAAAGCGAAAAATGGATAAAGAAGTTGTGGTACGTACGTACAATGGAATATCACTCACCAATGAAGTCTATGTCATCGGGCCCGTCGTGGCATAATGAGTGAATTCAGTTACGATGATTCTCAGTGAAATAAGTCACACAGAAAATGAAACATCATAAGATATCACTAATACACCAATTGTAATCTTGGCTACATATGAACTGAATTACAAAACAGAACAGGGTCTCAAATTTAGAAAACCAACTTATGTTTGCTTAAGGGGAAAGGTCAGTTGGGGTGCTGCATAAAACCAGAGATAGAAATTAGCACAGATACCATTCCATACGTCAAATATGTAATAGTCAAGACCTACCCCTTGCTCAACTAAATGGGCTAAACACCCTATATTCAACGCCTAGGAATACACATGACTAGTAAGAATCCTCAAACCCATGGATTTATATGTCTCCATAAGAGAATCAAGCGTGTGTACAGCTGCATGAAGGCAGCAGAGAAAATCCGATAAAACCCTTTATCAAAATGAATTACAAAAACAAAACACAATGACAGTGAAATAGAGAGCAATTCTTAAATAATTCATTCAGGGCTTGTGATGCAACCTGGATTTACCTCATCTAAACCCAGAGCTGAGTGAGACATAAGGTTGGACACTTCGCGCTGATAGCATTGGTGACGTTCGATGAGCAAATGCAGACCATTTGAAGTCATACAGCATGGTACCCATTCCATGGGTCCCAACTCTCCAGGTTAAAGTGATTCTTCCTTCAGGTATAGCATGCATGGGAAACCCACAATATGGTGCACCGTGTGACCGGGAAACGTTTACACATGCATCTCAGTTTTGTCCCCTTTTACTCGGGTT
This sequence comes from Delphinapterus leucas, assembly GCF_059928025.1. Classification (NCBI taxonomy): domain Eukaryota; kingdom Metazoa; phylum Chordata; class Mammalia; order Artiodactyla; family Monodontidae; genus Delphinapterus; species Delphinapterus leucas. The sequence continues at coordinate 2,642,859 of NC_143129.1, forward strand.
CAGTATTCCAGACCGTTTACTAACACTCTCCCCACTTGGAGAGTCAGTGCCTTTAACCTCCTGTTTGGCACAGTTTGCAATTTCTGCGCAAGATGAACAGGAATAGGGAGTACCAATGAGAGACTAGCTGTAGGTGTCTGCACGGGCAAATTTAACGCTCATTTCCCACCAGGAAGAGGAATTAACCAAAGGCTCAGCATGCCGTGCCGGAACCAGATTAGGGCCTGAAGCAATCCTGCGGGTTTGCGGCCAGCTCACAAGAAAGCGATGTGAAGAAAGGAGCTCAGGGGCAATGTAATTCACAAACCTGCAGAGTTATAAATGACAGCTATCGTCCAAAATTATATAGAAGGAAGGCTGCGAAGAGGACTTGAAAGCGGGGCAGAATTGCAGGAAAACGATTTCAGGGGTTAGACTGGAATTGCATTTAAAGCATAGGAAAAGAGGCAGAACGTCGACAATGATGCACTTGGCCAAAAAGGGCGTATACGTTTTTTCCTGAATATATTCAGGAAAAAACGCATACGCCCTTTTAGGCCAACCAAGCAAGCATGTTAAAGAAATCTGCACTACAATGAAGTCTCACTGCCCCCCTGTCAAAAGGGCCATCTGAAAAAAGTGTAAAATCCAGAAATGCAGCACAGGCCATGGAGAACAGGGAGCCTTGTTATGCTGATGGGTGGGATATAAATAGCCAACAGCCACTCTGGAGAAGTGTATGGTGTTTCCTGAAACACCTAAAAAACAAAGCAACGGAGCCTACGGCACTTCCACTTGTGGTCCTATAGCTTAGGGAAATTAAAATCAAAAACAAACAGCCACCCCAAAGTTTCAGACGGCTCTGTTTACAAGAACCTCGTCTACGGTACAAGTTAAATATCCCAGAAAGCGAAAAATGGATAAAGAAGTTGTGGTACGTACGTACAATGGAATATCACTCACCAATGAAGTCTATGTCATCTGGTCTGTCGTGGCATAATGAGTGGATTCAGGTACGATGATTCTAAGTGAAATAAGTCACACAGAAAATGAAACATCATAAGATATCACTAATACACCGAATGTAATCTTGGCTACATATGAACTGAATTACAAAACAGAACAGGGTCTCAAATTTAGAAAACCAACTTATGTTTGCTTAAGGGGTAAGGTGAGTTGGGGTGCTGCATAAAACCAGAGATAGAAATTAGCACAGATACCATTCCATCCGTCAAATATGTAAGAGTCAAGACCTACCCCTTGCTCAACAAAATGGGCTAAACACCCTATATTCAACGCCTAGGAATACACCTGACTAGTAAGAATCTTCAAACCCATGGATTTATATGTCTCCATAAGAGAATCAACCGTGTTTACAGCTGCATGAAGGCAGCAGAGAAAATCCGATAAATCCCATTATCAAAATGAATTACAAAAACAAAACAATGACAGTGAAATAGAGAGCAATTCTTAAATAATTCATTCAGGGCTTGTGATGCAACCTGGATTTACCTCATCTAAACCCAGAGCTGAGTGAGACATAAGGTTGGACACTTCGCGCTGATACCATTGGTGAGGTACAATGAGCAAATGCAGACCATTTGAAGTCATACTGCATGGTACCCATTCCATGGGTCCCAACTCTCCAGGTTGAAGTGATTCTTCCTTCAGCTATAGCATGCATGGGAAACCCACAGAATGGTGCACCGTGTGACCGGGAAACGTTTACAAATGCATCTCAGTTTTGTCCCCTTTTACTCGGGTTCATAATTCCAGACCGTTTACTAACATTCTCCCCACTTGGAGAGTCATTGCCTTTAACATGCTGTTTGGCACAGTTTGCAATTTCTGCGCAAGATGAACAGGAATAGGGAGAACCAATGAGAGACGAGCTGTAGGTGTCTGCACGGGCAAATTTAACGCTCATTTCCCACCAGGAAGAGGAATTAACCAAAGGCTCAGCATGCCGTGCCAGAACCAGATTAGGGCCTGAAGCAATCCTGCGGGTTTGTGGCCAGCTCAAAAGAAAGCGATTTGAAGAAAGGAGCTCAGGGTCACTGTAATACACAAACCTGCAGAGTTATAAATGACAGCTATCGTCCAAAAATATATTGAAGGAAGGCTGGAAGAGGACTTGAAAGCGGGGCAGAATTGCAGGAAATCGATTTCAGGGGGTAGACTGGAATTGCATTTAAAGCATAGGAAATGAGGCAGAACGTCGACAATGATGCACTTGGCTAAAAAGGGCGTATGCGTTTTTTCCTGAGTATATTCAGGAAAAAACACATACGCCCTTTTTGCCCAACCAAGCAAGCATGTTAAAGAAATCTGCAATACAATGAAGTCTCACTGCCCCCGGGTCAAAAGGGCCATCTGAAAAAAGGGTAAAATCCAGAAATGCAGCACAGGCCATGGAGAACAGGGAGCCTTGTTATGCTGATGGGTGGGATATACATTGCCAACAGCCACTCTGGAGAAGTGTATTGTGTTTCCTGAAACACCTAAAAAACAAAGCAACGGAGCCTACGGCACTTCCACTTATGGTCCTATAGCTTAGGGAAATTAAAATCAAAAACACACAGCCACCCCAAAGTTTCAGACGGCTCTGTTTACAAGAACCTCGTCTACGGTACAAGTTAAATATCCCAGAAAGCGAAAAATGGATAAAGAAGTTGTGGTACGTACGTACAATGGAATATCACTCACCAATGATGTCTATGTCATCTGGCCCGTCGTGGCATAATGAGTGGATTCAGGTATGATGATTCTAAGTGAAATAAGTCACACAGAAAATGAAACATCATAAGATATCACTAATACACCGAATGTAATCTTGGCTACATATGAACTGAATTACAAAACAGAACAGGGTCTCAAATTTAGAAAACCAACTTATGTTTGCTTAAGGGGAAAGGTGCGTTGGGGTGCTGCATAAAACCAGAGATAGAAATTAGCACAGATACCATTCCATACGTCAAATATGTAATAGTCAAGACCTACCCCTTGCTCAACGAAATGGGCTAAACACCCTATATTCAACGCCTAGGAATACACCTGACTAGTAAGAATCTTCAAACCCATGGATTTATATGTCTCCATAAGAGAATCAAGCGTGTGTACAGCTGCATGAAGGCAGCAGAGAAAATCCGATAAATCCTATTATCAAAATGAATTACAAAAACAAAACACAATGACAGTGAAATAGAGAGCAATTCTTAAATAATTCATTCAGGGCTTGTGATGCAACCTGGATTTACCTCATCTACACCCAGAGCTGAGTGAGACATAAGGTTGTACACTTCGGGCTGATAATATTGGTGAGGTTCGATGAGCAAATGCAGACCATTTGAAGTCATACTGCATGGTACCCATTCCATGGGTCCCAACTCTCCAGGTTTAAGCGATTCTTCCTTCAGCTAAAGCATGCATGGGAAACCCACAGTATGGTGCACCGTGTGACCGGGAAACGTTTTCAAATGCATCTCAGTTTTTGTCCCCTTTTCCTCGGGTTCACAATTCCAGACCCTTTACTAACACTCTCCCCACATGGAGAGTCATTGCCTTTAACCTCCTGTTTGGGACAGTTTGCAATTTCTGCGCAAGATGAACAGGAATAGGGAGAACCAATGAGAAACTAGCTGTAGGTGTCTGCACGGGCAAATTTAACGCTCATTTCCCACCAGGAAGAGGAATTAACCAAAGGCTCAGCATGCCGTGCCGGAACCAGATTAGGGCCTGAAGCAATCTTGCGGGTTTGCGGCCAGCTCACAAGAAAGCGAGTTGAAGAAAGGAGCTCAGGGGCACTGTAATTCACAAACCTGCAGAGTTATAAATGACAGCTATCGTCCAAAAATATATTGAAGGAAGGCTGCGAAGAGGACTTGAAAGCGGGGCAGAATTGCAGGAAAACGATTTCAGGGGGTAGACTGGAATTGCATTTAAAGCATAGGAAAAGAGGCAGAACGTCGACAATGATGCACTTGGCCAAAAAGTGCGTATGCGTTTTTTCCTGAATATATTCAGGAAAAAACGCATACGCCCTTTTAGGCCAACCAAGCAAGCATGTTAAAGAAATCTGCACTACAATGAAGTCTCACTGCCCCCGGTCAAAAGGGCCATCTGAAAAAAGTGTAAAATCCAGAAATGCAGCATAGGTCATGGAGAACAGGGAGCCTTGTTATGCTGATGGATTGGATGTAAATAGCCAACAGCCACTCTGGAGAAGTGTATGGTGTTTCCTGAAACACCTAAAAAACAAAGCAACGGAGCCTACGGCACTTCCACTTATGGTCCTATAGCTTATGGAAATTAAAATCAAAAACACACAGCCACCCCAAAGTTTCAGACGGCTCTGTTTACAAGAACCTCGCCTACAGTACAAGTTAAATATCCCAGAAAGCGAAAAATGGATAAAGAAGTTGTGGTACGTACGTACAATGGAATATCACTCACCAATGAAGTCTATGTCATCGGGCCCGTCGTGGCATAATGAGTGAATTCAGTTACGATGATTCCAAGTGAAATAAGTCACACAGAAAATGAAACATCATAAGATGTCACTAATACACCAATTGTAATCTTGGCTACATATGAACTGAATTACAAAACAGAACAGGGTCTGAAATTTAGAAAACCAACTTATGCTTGCTTAAGGGGAAAGGTGAGTTGGGGTGCTGCATAAAACCAGAGATAGAAATTAGCACAGATACCTTTCCATAAGCCAAATATGTGATAGTCAAGACCTACCCCTTGCTCAACGAAATGGACTAAACACCCCATATTCAACGCCTAGGAATACACCTGACTAGTAAGAATCTTAAGACCCATGGATTTATATGTCTCCATAAGGAAATCAAGCGTGTGTACAGCGGCCTATATGGAGCAGTGAAAATCCGATAAATCCCATTATCAAAATAAATTTCACAAACACAACACAATGACAGTGAAATAGAGAGCACTTCTTAAATAATTCATTCAGGGCTTGTGATGCAACCTGTATTTACCACATCAACACCCAGAGCTGGGTGAGACATAAGGCTGGACACTTCGGGCTGATAGCATTGGTGAGGTTCGGTGAGCAAACGCAGACCCTTTGAAGTCATACTGCATGGTAGCCATTCCATTGGTCCCAACTCTCCAGGTTTAAGGGATTCTTCCTTCAGCTAAAACATGCATGGGAAACCCAGAGTATGGTCCACCGTGTGATTGGGAAACGTTTTCAAATGCATCTCAGGTTTCGTCCCCTGGTACTCGGGTTCACCATTCCAGACGCTTTACTAACACTCTCCCCACTTGGAGAGTCAGTGCCTTTAACCTCCTGTTTGGCACAGTTTGCAATTTCTGCGCAAGATGAACAGGAATAGGGAGAACCAATGAGAGACTAGCTGTAGGTGTCTGCACGTGCCAATGGAACGCTCATTTCCCACCAGGAAGAGGAATTAACCAAAGGCTCATCGTGCCCTGCCGGAACCAGATTAGGGCCTGAAGCAATCCTGCGGTTTTGCGGCCAGCTCACAAGAAAGCGAGTTGAAGAAAGGAGCTCAGGGGAACTGTAATTCACAAACCTGCAGAGTTATGAATGACAGCTATCGCCCCAAAATGTATTGAAGTATGTCTTCGAAGAGGACTTGAAAGCGGGGCAGAATTTCAGGAAAACGATTTCAGGGGGTAGACTGGAATTGCACTTAAAGCATACGAAAAGAGGCAGAATGTCCACAATGATGCACTTGGCCAAAAAAGGCGTATGAGTTTTTTCCTGAATATATTCAGGAAAAAACGCATACGTGCTTTTTGGGCAACCAAGCAAGCCTGTAAAGGAAATCTGCACTACAATGAAGTCTCACTGCCCCCCGGTCAAAAGGGCCATCTGAAAAAAGTGTAAAATCCAGAAAGGCAGGCCAGGTCATGGAGAACAGGGAGCCTTGTTATGCTGATGGGCGGGATGTACATTGCCAACAGCCACTCTGGAGAAGTGTATGTTGTTTCATGAAACACGTAGGAAACAAAGCAACACAGCCTATGGCACTTCCAATTAGGGTCCTATAGCTTAGGGAAATTAAAATCAAAAACACACAGCCACCCCAAAATTTGGGATGGCTCTGTTTACAAGAACCTCGTCTACCGTACAAGTTAAATATCCGAGAAAGCAAAACATGGATAAAGATGTTGTGGTACGTATGTACAATGGAATATCACTCAACAATGAAATCTATGTCATCAGGCCCGTAGCGGCATCATGAATTGATTCAAGTACTATGATTCTACTAGAAATAATCTCACAGAAAAAGAAAGATCATAAGATATCACTAATACACGGAACATAAACTTGGCTACACATGAACTGAAATACAAAAGAGAACAGGGTCTCAAATTTAGAAAACCAACTTATGCTTGCTTATAGGGAAAGGTGAGTTGGGGTGCTGCATAAAACCAAAGATTGAAATTAGTACAGATAACGTTCCATAAGCCAAATATATAATAGACAAGACCTACACCTTGCTCAACGAAATGGACTCAACACCCCTTATTCAACGCCTGCGAATATACCTGACAAGTAAGAATCTTAAAACCCATGGATTTATATGTCTCCATAAGGAAATCAAGCATGTGTACAGCGGCCTAAACACAAGAGTGAAAATCCGATAAATCCCATTATCAAAATAAATTTCAAAAACAAAACACAATGACAGTGAAATAGAGAGCAATTCTTAAATAATTCATTCAGGGCTTGTGATGCAACCTGGATTTACCTCATCTACACCCAGAACTGAGTGAGACATAAAGTTGGACACTTCGGGCTGATAGCATTGGTGAGGTTTGATGAGCAAATGCAGACCATTTGAAGTCATACTGCACGGTACCCATTCCAAGGGTCCCAACTCTCCAGGTTTAAGCGATTCTTCCTTCAGCTAAAACATGCATGGGAAACCCACAGTATGGTGCACCGTGTGACCGGGAAACGTTTTCAAATGCATCTCAGTTTTTGTCCCCTTTTACTCGGGTTCACAATTCCAGACCCTTTACTAACACTCTTCCCACTTGGAGAGTCAGTGCATTTAACCTGCTGTTTGGCACAGTTTGCAATTTCTGCGCAAGATGAACAGGAATAGGGAGAAACAATGAGAGACTAGCTGTAGGTGTCTGCACGGGCAAATTTAACGCTCATTTCCCACCAGGAAGAGGAATTAACCAAACGCTCAGCATGCCATGCCGGAACCAGATTAGGGCCTGAAGCAATCCTGCGGGTTTGTGGCCAGCTCACAAGAAAGCGATTTGAAGAAAGGAGCTCAGGGGCACTGTAATTCACAAACCTGCAGAGTTATAAATGACAGCTATTGTCCAAAAATATATTGAAGGAAGGCTGCGAAGAGGACTTGAAAGCGGGGCAGAATTGCAGGAAAACGATTTCAGGGGGTAGACCTGAATTTCATTTAAAGCATAGGAAAAGAGGCAGAACGTCGACAATGGTGCACTTGGCCAAAAAGGGCGTATGCGTTTTTTCCTGAATATATTCAGGAAAAAACGCATACGCCCTTTTTAGCCAACCAAGCAAGCATGTTAAAGAAATCTGCACTACAATGAAGTCTCACTGCCCCCCGGTCAAAAGGGCCATCTGAAAAAAGTGTAAAATCCAGAAATGCAGCACACGCCATGGAGAACCGGGAGCCATGTAATTCTGATGGGTGGGATGTAAATTGCCAAGAGCCACTCTGGAGAAGTGTATGGTGTTTCCTGAAACACCAAAAAAACAAAGCAACGGAGCCTACAGCACTTCCACTTATGGTCCTATAGCTTAGGGAAATTAAAATCAAAAACACACAGCCACCCCAGTTTCAGACGGCTCTGTTTACAAGAACCTCATCTACGGTATAAGTTAAATATCACAGAAAGCGAAAAATGGATAAAGAAATTGTGGTACGTACGTACAATGGAATATCACTCACCAATGACATCTATGTCATCAGGCCAGTCATGGCATAATGAGTGGTTTCATGTACAATGATTCTAAGTGAAATAAGTCACACAGAAAATGAAACATCATAAGATATCACTAATACACGGAATGTAATCTTGGCTACACATGAACTGAATTACAAAACAGAACAGGGTCACAAATTTAGAAAACCATCTTTTGTTTGCTTAAGGGGTAAGGTGAGTTGGGGTGCTGCATAAAACCAGAGATAGAAATTAGCACAGATACCATTCCATACGTCAAATATGTAATAGTCAAAACCTACCCCTTGCTCAACTAAATGGGCTAAACACCCTATATTCAACGCCTACTTATACACCTGACTAGTAAGAATCTTCAAACCGATGGATTTATATGTCTCCATAAGAGAATCAAGCGTGTGTACAGCTGCATGAAGGCAGCAGAGAGAATCCGATAATTCCGATTATCAAAATGAATTACAAAAACAAAACACAATGACAGTGAAATAGAGAGCAATTCTTAAATAATTCATTCAGGACTTGTGATGCAATCTGGATTTACCTCATCTACACCCAAAGCTGAATGACACATAAGGTTAGACTCTCAGGGCTGATAGAAATGGTGAGGTTCGATGAGCAAATGCAGACCATTTGAAGTCATACTACATGGTACCCATTCCATGGGTCCCAACTGTCCAGGTTTAAGCGATTCTTCCTTCAGCTAAAGCATGCATGGGAAACCCACAATATGGTGCACCGTGTGACTGGGAAACCTTTTCAAATGCATCTCAGGGTTTGTCCCCTTTTACTCGGGTTCACAATTCCAGACCATTTACTAACACTCTCCCCACTTGGAGAGTCAGTGCCTTTAACCTCCTGTTTGGCACAGTTGGCAATTTCTGTGCAAGATGAACAGGAATAGGGAGAACCAATGAGAGACTAGCTGTAGGTGTTTGCAGGGGCAAATTTAACGCTCATTTCCCACCAGGAAGAGGAATTAAACAAAGGCTCAGCATGCCGTGCCGGAAACAGATTGGGGCCTGAAGCAATCCTGCGGGTTTGCGGCTGGCTCATAAGAAAGCGATTTGAAGAAAGGCGCTCAGGGGCACTGTAATTCACAAGCCGGCAGAGTTATAAATGACAGCTATCGTCCAAAAATATATTGAAGGAAGGCTGCGAAGAGGACTTGAAAGCGTGGCAGAATTGCAGGAAAACGATTTCAGGGGGTAGACTGGAATTGCATTTAAAGCATAGGAAAAGAGGCAGAACGTCGACAATGATGCACTTGGCCAAAAAGTGCATATGCGTTTTTTCCTGAATATATTCAGGAAAAAACGCATACGCTCTTTTTGGCCAACCAAGCAAGCATGTTAAAGATATCTGCACTACAATGAAGTCTCACTGCCACCCGGTCAAAAGGGCCATCTGAAAAAAATGTAAAATCCAGAAATGCAGCACAGGCCATGGAGAACAGGGAGCCTTGTTATGCTGATGGGTGGGATGTAAATTGCCAACAGCCACTCTGGAGATGTGTATGGTGTTTCCTGAAACAACTAAAAAACAAAGCAACGGAGCCTACGGCACTTCCACTTAGGGTCCTATAGCTTAGGGAAATTAAAATCAAAAACACACAGCCACCCCAAAGTTTCAGACGGCTCTGTTTACAAGAACCTCGTCTACGGTACAAGTTAAATATCCCAGAAAGCGAAAAACGGAATAAGAAGTTGTGGTACGTACGTACAATGGAATATCACTCACCAATGAAATCTATGTCATCTGGCCCGTCGTGGCATACTGAGTGGATTCAGGTACGATGATTCTAAGAGAAATAAGTCACACAGAAAATGAAACATCATAAGATATCTCTAATACACCGAATGTAATCTTGGCTACACATGAACTGAATTACAAAACAGAACAGGATCTCAAATTTAGAAAACCAACTTATGTTTGCTTAAGGGGAAAGGTGAGTTGGGGTGCTGCATAAAACCAGAGATAGAAATTAGCACAGATACCATTCCATACGTCAAATATGTAATAGTCAAGACCTACCCCTTGCTCAACGAAATGGGCTAAAAACCCTATTTTCAACGCCTAGGAATACACCTGACTAGTAAGAATCTTCAAACCCATGGATTTATATGTCTCCATAAGAGAATCAAGCGTGTGTACAGCTGCATGAAGGCAGCAGAGAAAATCCGATAAATCCCATTATCAAAATGAATTACAAAAACAAAACACAATGACAGTGAAATAGAGAGCAATTCTTAAATAATTCATTCAGGGCTTGTGATGCAACCTGGATTTACCTCATCTATACCCAGAGCTGAGTGAGACATAAGGTTGGACACTTCGCGCTGATAGCATTGGTGAGGTACAATGAGCAAATGCAGACTATTTGAAGTCATACTGCATGGTACCCATTCCATGGGTCCCAACTCTCCAGGTTGAAGTGATTCTTCCTTCAGCTATAGCAGGCATGGGAAACCCACAAAATGGTGCACCATGTGACCGGGAAACGTTTACAAATGCATCTCAGTTTTGTCCCCTTTTACTCGGGTTCAGAATTCCAGACCCTTTACTAACACTCTCCCCACTTGGAGAGTCAGTGCCTTTAACCTGCTGTTTGGCACAGTTTGCAATTTCTGCGCAAGATGAAGAGGAATAGGGAGAACCAATGAGAGACTAGCTGTAGGTGTCTGCACGGGCAAATTTAACGCTCATTTCCCACCAGGAAGAGGAATTAACCAAAGGCTCAGCATGCCGTGCCGGAACCAGATTAGGGCCTGAAGCAATCCTGCGGGTTTGTGGCCAGCTCGAAAGAAAGCGATTTGAAGAAAGGAGCTCAGGGTCACTGTAATACACAAACCTGCAGAGTTATAAATGACAGCTATCATCCAAAAATATATTGAAGGAAGGCTGGAAGAGGACTTGAAAGCGGGGCAGAATTGCAGGAAAACGATTTCAGGGGGTAGACTGGAATTGCATTTAAAGCATAGGAAAAGAGGCAGAACGTCGACAATGATGCACTTGGCTAAAAAGGGCGTATGCGTTTTTTCCTGAGTATATTCAGGAAAAAACACATACGCCCTTTTTGGCCAACCAAGCAAGCATATTAAAGAAATCTGCAATACAATGAAGTATCACTGCCCCCCGGTCAAAAGGGCCATCTGAAAAAAGTGTAAATCCAGAAATGCAGCACAGGCCATGGAGAACAGGGAGCCTTGTTATGCTGATGGGTGGGATGTAAATTGCCAAGAGCCACTCTGGAAAAGTGTATGGTTTTTCCTGAAACACCTAAAAAACAAAGCAACGGAGCCTACGGCACTTCCACTTATGGTCCTATAGCTTAGGGAAACTAAAATCAAAAATACACAGCCACCCCAAAGTTTCAGACGGCTCTGTTTACAAGAACCTCGTCTACGGTACAAGTTAAATATCCCAGAAAGTGAAAAATGGATAAAGAAGTTGTGGTACGTACGTACAATGGAATATCAGTCACCAATGAAATCTATGTCATCTGGCCCGTCGTGGCATAATGAGTGGATTCAGGTACGATGATTCTAAGTTAAATACGTCACACAGAAAATGAAACATCATAAGATATCACTAATACACCGAATGTAATCTTGGCTACACATGAACTGAATTACAAAACAGAACAGGGTCTCAAATTTAGAAAACCAACTTATGTTTGCATAAGGGGAAAGGTGAGTTGGGGTGCTGCATAAAACCAGAGTTAGAAATTAGCACAGATACCATTCCATAAGTCAAATACATAATAGTCAAGACATACCCCTTGCTCAACGAAATGGGCTAAACACACTATATTCAACGCCTAGGAATACAGCTGACTAGTAAGGATCTTCAAACCCATGGATTTATATGTCTCCATAAGTGAATCAAGCGTGTGTACAGCTGCATGAAGGCCACAGAGAAAATCCGATATATCCTATTATCAAAATGAATTACAAAAACAAAACACAATGACAGTGAAATAGAGAGCAATTCTTAAATAATTCATTCAGGGCTTGTGATGCAACCTGGATTTACCTCATCTACACCCAGAGCTGAGTGAGATATAAGGTTGGACACTTCGTGCTGATACCATGGGTGAGGTTCGATGAGAAAATGCAAACCTTTTGAAGTCATAATACATGGTACACATTCCATGGGTCCCAACTCTCCAGGTTGAAGCGATTCTTCCTTCAGCTAAAGCATGCATGGGAAACCCACAGTATGGTGCACCGTGTAACCGGCAAACCTTTTCAAATGCATCTCAGATTTTGTCCCCTTTTACTCGGGTTCACAATTCCAGACACTTTCTACCACTCTCCCCACTTGGAGAGTCAGTGCCTTTAACCTCCTGTTTCGCACAGTTTGCAATTTCTGCGCAAGATGAACAGGAATAGGGAGAACCAATGAGAGACTAGCTGTAGGTGTCTGCAGGGGCAAATTTAACGCTCATTTTCCACCAGGAAGAGGAATTAACCAAAGGCTCAGCGTGCCGTGCCGGAACCAGATTAGGGCCTGAAGCAATCCTGCGGGTTTGCAGCCAGCTCAGAAGAAAGCGATTTGAAGAAAGGAGCTCAGGGGCACTGTAATTCACAAACCTGCAGAGTTATAAATGACAGCTATCGTCCAAAAATATATTGAAGGAAGGCTGCGAAGAGGACTTGAAAGCGGGGCAGAATTGCAGGAAAACGATTTCAGGGGGTAGACTGGAATTGCATTTAAAGCATAGGAAAAGAGGCAGAACGTCGACAATGATGCACTTGGCCAAAAAGGGCGTATGCGTTTTTTCCTGAATATATTCAGGAAAAAACGCATATGCCCTTTTTGGCCAACCAAGCAAGCATGTTAAAGAAATCTGCACTACAATGAAGTCTCACTGCCCCCCGGTCAAAAGGGCCATCTGAAAAAAGTGTAAAATCCAGAAATGCAGCACAGGCCATGGAGAACAGGGAGCCTTGTTATGCTGATGGGTGGGATGTAAATTGCCAACAGCCACTCTGGAGAAGTGTATGGTGTTTCCTGAAACACATAAAAAACAAAGCAACGGAGCCTACGGCCCTTCCACTTATGGTCCTATAGCTTAGGGAAATTAAAATCAAAAATACACAGCCACCCCAAAGTTTCAGACGGCTCTGTTTACAAGAACCTCGTCTACGGTACAAGTTAAATATCCCAGAAAGCGAAAAATGGATAAAGAAGTTGTGGTACGTACGTACAATGGAATATCAGTCACCAATGAAATCTATGTCATCTAGCCCGTCGTGGCATAATGAGTGGATTCAGGTACGATGATTCTAAGTGAAATACGTCACACAGAAAATGAAACATCATAAGATATCACTAATACACCGAATGTAATCTTGGCTACACATGAACTGAATTACAAAACAGAACAGGGTCTCAAATTTAGAAAACCAACTTATGTTTGCATAAGGAGAAAGGTGAGTTGGGGTGCTGCATAAAACCAGAGTTAGAAATTAGCACAGATACCATTCCATATGTCAAATACGTAATAGTCAAGACCTACCCCTTGCTCCACGAAATGGGCTAAACACACTATATTCAACGCCTAAGAATACACCTGACTAGTAAGGATCTTCAAACCCATGGATTTATATGTCTCCATAAGAGAATCAAGCGTGTGTACAGCTGCATGAAGGCAGCAGAGAAAATCCGATAAATCCGATTATCAAAATGAATTACAAAAACAAAACACAATGACAGTGAAATAGAGAGCAATTCTTAAAGAATTCATTCAGGGCTTCTGAGGCAACCTGGATTTACCTCATCTACACCCAAAGCTGAATGACACATAAGGTTGGACACTCCGGGCTGATAGCATTGGTGAGGTTCGATGAGAAAATGCAGACCCTTTGAAGTCATACTGCATGGGACCCATTCCATGGGTCCCAACTCTCCAGGTTTAAGGGATTCTTCCTTCAGCTAAAACATGCATGGGAAATCCACAGTATGGTGCGCCGTGTGACTGGGAAACGTTTTCAAATGCATCTCAGGTTCCGTCTCCTTTTACTCGGGTTCACAATTCCAGACACTTTACTAAAACTCTCCCCACTTGGGTAGTCAGTGCCTTTAACCTGCTGTTTCGCACAGTTTGCAATTTCTGGGCAAGATGAACAGGAATAAGGAGAACCAATGAGAGACTAGCTGTAGGTGTCTGCACGGGCAAATTTAACGATCATTTCCCACCAGGAAGAGGAATTAACCAAACGCTCACCATTCCGTGCCAGAAACAGATTAGGGCCTGAAGCAATCCTGCGGGTTTGCGGCCAGCTCTCAAGAAAGCGATTTGAAGAAAGGAGCTCAGGGGCACTGTAATTCACAAACCTGCAGAGTTATAAATGACAGCTATCGTCCAATAATATATTGAAGGAAGGCTGCGAAGAGGACTTGAAAGCGGGGCAGAATTGCAGGAAAACGATTTCAGGGGGTAGACTGGAATTGCATTTAAAGCATAGGAAAAGAGGCAGAACGTCGACAATGATGCACTTGGCCAAAAAGGGCATATGCGTTTTTTCCTGAATATATTCAGGAAAAAACTCATACGCGCTTTTTGGACAACCAAGCAAGCATGTTAAAGAAATCTGTACTACAATGAAGTCTCACTGCCCCCCGGTCAAAAGGGCCATCTGAAAAAAGTGTAAAATCCAGAAAGGCAGCACAGGCCATGGAGAACAGGGAGCCTTGTTATGCTGATGGTTGGGATGTAAATTGCAAACAGCCACTCTGGAGAAGTGTATGGTGTTTCCTGAAACACCTAAAAAACAAAGCAACGGAGCCTACGGCACTTCCACTTTTGGTCCTATAGATTAGGGAAATTAAAATCAAAAACACACAGCCACCCCAAAATTTCAGACGGCTCTCTTCACAAGAACCTCGTCTACGGTACAAGTTAAATATCCCAGAAAGCGAAAAATGGATAAAGAAGTTGTGGTACATACGTACAAAGCAATATCATTCACCAATGAAATCTATGTCATCAGGCCCGTCGTGGCATAATGAGTGGATTCAGGTATGATGATTCTAAGGGAAATAAGTCACACAGAAAATGAAACATCATGAGATATCACTAATACACGGAATGTAATCTTGGCTACACATGAACTGAATTACAAAACAGAACAGGGTCTCAAATTTAGAAAACCAATTTATGTTTGCTTAAGGGGAAAGGTGAGTTGGGGTGCTGCATAAAACCAGAGATAGAAATTAGCACAGATACCATTCCATAAGTCAAATATGTAATAGTCAAGACCAACCCCTTGCTCAACGAGATGGACTAAACACCCTATATTCAACGCCTAGGAATACACCTGACTAGTAAGAATCTTCAAACCCATGGATTTATATGTCTCCATAAGAGAATCAAGCGTGTGTACAGCTGCATGTATTCAGCAGAATAAATCCGATAAATCCCCTTATCAAAATGAATTACAAAAACAAAACACAATGAGAGTGAAATAGAGAGCAATTCTTAAATAATTCATTCAGGGCTTGTGATGCAACCTGGATTTACCTCATCTACACCCAGAGCTGAGTGAGACATAACGTTGGACACTTCGGGCTGATAGCATTGGTGAGGTTCGATGAGCAAATACAGACGCTTTGAAGTCATACTGCATGGGACCCATTCCATGGGTCCCAACTCTCCAGGTTTAAGGGATTCTTCCTTCAGCTAAAACATGCATGGGGAACCCAGAGTATGGTGCACCGTGTGACCGGGAAACGTTTTCAAATGCATTTCAGTTCTCGTACCCTTTTACTCGGGTTCACAATTCCAGAGCCTTTACTAACACTCTCCCCACTTGGAGAGTCAGTGCCTTTAACCTGCTGTTTGGCACAGTTTGCAATTTCTGCGCAAGATGAACAGGAATAGGGAGAACCAATAAGAGACTAGCTGTAGGTGTCTGCACGGGCAAATTTAACGCTCATTTCCAACCAGGAAGAGGAATTAACCAAACGCTCATCATGCCATGCCGGAACCAGATTAGGGCCTGAAGCAATCCTGCGGGTTTGCGGCCAGCTCACAAGAAAGCGATTTGAAGAAAGGAGCTCAGGGGCACTGTAATTCACAAACCTGCAGAGTTATAAATGACAGCTATCGTCCAAAAATATATTGAAGGAAGGCTGCGAAGATGACTTGAAAGCGGGGCAGAATTGCAGGAAAACGATTTCAGGGGGTAGACTGGAATTGCATTTAAAGCATAGGAAAAGAGGCAGAACGTCGACAATGATGCACTTGGCCAAAAAGGGCGTATGCGTTTTTTCCTGAATATATTCAGGAAAAAACGCATACGCCCTTTTTGGCCAACCAAGCAAGCATGTTAAAGAAATCTGCACTACAATGAAGTCTCACTGCCCCTTGGTCAAAAGAGCCATCTGAAAAAAGTGTAAAATCCAGAAAGGCAGCACAGGCCATGCAGAGTAGGGAGCCTTGTTATGCTGATGGGTGGGATGTAAATTGCCAACAGCCACTCTGGAGAAATGTATGGTGTTTCCTGAAACACCTAAAAAACAAAGCAACGGAGCCTATAGCACTTCCACTTATAGTCCTATGGCTTAGGGAAATTAAACTCAAAAACACACAGCCACCCCAAAGTTTCAGACGGCTCTGTTTACAAGAACCTCGTCTACGGTACAAGTTAAATATCCCAGAAAGCGAAAAATGGATAAAGAAGTTGTGGTACGTACGTACAATGGAATATCACTCACCAATGTAATCTATGTCATCTGGCCCGTCGTGGCATAATGAGTGGATTCAGGTACGATGATTCTAAGAGAAATAAGTCACACAGAAAATGAAACATCATAAGATATCTCTAATACACCGAATGTAATCTTGGCTACACATGAACTGAATTACAAAACAGAACAGGGTCTCAAATTTAGAAAACCAACTTATGTTTGCTTAAGGGGAAAGGTGAGTTGGGCTGCTGCATAAAACCAGAGATAGAAATTAGCACAGATACCATTCCATACGTCAAATATGTAATAGTCAAGAACTACACCTTGCTCAACGAAATGGGCTAAACACCCTATATTCAACGCCTAGGAATACGCCTGACTAGTAAGAATCTTCAAACCCATGGATTTATATGTCTCCATAAGAGAATCAAGCGTGTGTACAGCTGCATGAAGGCAGCAGAGAAAATCCGATAAATCCCCTTATCAAAATGAATTACAAAAACAAAACACAATGACAGTGAAATAGAGAGCAATTCTTAAATAATTCATTCAGGGCTTGTGATGCAACCTGGATTTACCTCATCTACACCCAGAACTGAGTGAGACATAAAGTTGGACACTTCGGGCTGATAGCATTGGTGAGGTTCGATGAGAAAATGCAGACCATTTGAAGTCATACTACATGGTACCCATTCCATGGGTCCCAACTCTCCAGGTTTAAGCCATTCTTCCTTCAGCTAAAGCATGCATGGGAAACCCACAGTATGGTGCACCGTGTGACCGGGAAACATTTTCAAATGCATCTCAGTTTTTGTCCCCTTTTACTCGGGTTCACAATTCCAGACCCTTTACTAACACTCTCCCCACTTGGAGAGTCAGTGCCTTTAACCTGCTGTTTGGCACAGTTTGCAATTTCTGCGCAAGATGAACAGGAATAGGGAGAACCAATGAGAGACTAGCTGTAGGTGTCTGCAGGGGCAAATTTAACGCTCATTTCCAACCAGGAAGAGGAATTAACCAAACGCTCAGCATGCCGTGCCGGAACCAGATTAGGGCCTGAAGCAATCCTGCGGGTTTGCGGCCAGCTCAGAAGAAAGCGATTTGAAGAAAGGAGCTCAGGGGCACTGTAATTCACAAACCTGCAGAGTTATAAATGACAGCTATCGTCCAAAAATATATTGAAGGAAGGCTGCGAAGAGGACTTGAAAGCGTGGCAGAATTGCAGGAAAACGATTTCAGGGGGTAGATTGGAATTGCATTTAAAGCATAGGAAAAGAGGCAGAACGTCGACAATGATGCACTTGGCCAAAAAGGGCGTATGCGTTTTTTCCTGAATATATTCAGGAAAAAACGCATACGCCCTTTTTGGCCAACCAAGCAAGCATGTTAAAGAAATCTGCACTACAATGAAGTCTCACTGCCCCCCGGTCAAAAGGGCCATCTGAAAAAAGTGTAAAATCCAGAAAGGCAGCACAGGCCATGGAGAACAGGGAGCCTGGTTATGCTGATGGGTGGGATGTTAATTGCAAACAGCCACTCTGGAGAAGTGTATGGTGTTTCCTGAAACACCTAAAAAACAAAGCAACGGAGCCTACGGCACTTCCACTTATGGTCCTAGAGCTTAGGGAAATTAAAATCAAAAACACACACATCCACCCCAAAGTTTCAGACGGCTCTGTTTACAAGAACCTCTTGTACGGTACAAGTTAAATATCCCAGAAAGCGAAAAATGGATAAAGAACTTGTGGTACGTACGTATAATGGAATATCACTCACCAATGAAATCTATGTCATCTGGCCCGTCGTGGCATAATGAGTGGATTCAGGTACGATGATTCTCAGTGAAATAACTCACACAGAAAATGAAACAACATAAGATATCACTAATACACTGAATGTAATCTTGGCTACACATGAACTGAATTACAAAACAGAACAGGGACTCATATTTAGAAAACCAACTTATGTTTGCTTAAGGGGAAAGGTGAGTTGGGGTGCTGCATAAAACCAGAGTTAGAAATTAGCACAGATACCATTCCATACGTCAAATACGTAATAGTCAAGACCTACCCCTTGCTCAACGAAATGGGCTAAACACCCTATATTCAACGCCTAGGAATACACCTGACTAGTAAGAATCTTCAAACCCATGGATTTATATGTCTCCATAAGAGAATCAAGCGTGTGTACAGCTGCATGAATGCAGCAGAGAAAATCCGATAAATCCTATTATCAAAATGAATTACAAAAACAAAACACAATGACAGTGAAATAGAGAGCAATTCTTAAAGAATTCATTCAGGGCTTGTGATGCAACCTGGATTTACCTCATCTACACCCAAAGCTGAATGACACATAAGGTAGGACACTCCGGGCTGATAGCATTGGTGAGGTTCGATGAGAAAATGCAGACCCTTTGAAGTCATACTGCATGGGACCCATTCCATGGGTCCCAACTCTCCAGGTTTAAGGGATTCTTCCTTCAGCTAAAACATGCATGGGAAACCCACAGTAGGGTGCACCATGTGACCGGGAAACGTTTTCCAATGCATCTCAGTTTTCGTCCCCTTTTACTCGGGTTCACAATTCCAGAGCCTTTATTAAACTCTCCCCACTTGGAGAGTCAGTGCCTTTAACCTGCTGTTTGGCACAGTTTGCAATTTCTTCGCAAGATGAACAGGAATAGGGAGAACCAATGAGTGACTAGCTGTAGGTGTCTGCACGGGCAAATTTAACGCTCATTTCCCACCAGGAAGAGGAATTAACCAAACGCTCACCATGCCGTGCCAGAAAGAGATTAGGGCCTGAAGCAGTCCTGCGGATTTGCGGCCTGCTCTCAAGAAAGCGATTTGAAGAAAGGAGCTCAGGGGCACTGTAATTCACAAACCTGCAGAGTTATAAATGACAGCTAACTTCCAAAAATATATTGAAGTTAGGCTGCGAAGAGGACTTGAAAGCGGAGCAGAATTGCAGGAAAACGATTTCAGGGGGTAGACTGGAATTGCATTTAAAACATAGGAAAAGAGGCAGAACGTCGACAATGATGCACTTGGCCAAAAAGGGCGTAAGCAAATACGCCCTTTTTGGCCTACCAAGCAAGCATGTTAAAGAAATCTGCACTACAATGAACTCTCACTGCCACCCGGTCAAAAGGGCCATCTGAAAAAAGTGTAAAATCCAGAAATGCAGAACAGGCCATGGAGAACAGGGAGCCATGTTATGCTGATGAGTGGGATGTAAATTGCCAACAGCCACTCTGGACAAGTGTATGGTGTTTCCTGAAACACCTAATAAACAAAGCAACGGAGCCTACGGCACTTCCACTTATGGTCCTATAGCTTAGGGAAATTAAAATCAAAAACACACAGCCACCCCAAAATTTCAGATGGCTCTGTTTACAAGAACCTCCTCTACGGTACAAGTTAAATATCCCAGAAAGCGAAAAATGGATAAAGAAGTTGTGGTACATACGTACAAAGCAATATCACTCACCAATGAAATCTATGTCATCAGCCCGTCGTGGCATAATGAGTGGATTCAGGTATGATGATTCTAAGGGAAATAAGTCACACAGAAAATGAAACATCATGAGATATCACTAATACACGGAATGTAATCTTGGCTACACATGAACTGAATTACAAAACAGAACAGGGCCTCAAATTTAGAAAACCAACTTATGTTTGCTTAAGGGGAAAGGTGAGTTGGGGTGCTGCATAAAACCAGAGATAGAAATTAGCACAGATACCATTCCATAAGTCAAATATGTAATAGACAAGACCAACCCCTTGCTCAACGAGATGGACTAAACACCCTATATTCAACGCCTAGGAATACACCTGACTAGTAAGAATCTTCAAACCCATGGATTTATATGTCTCCATAAGAGAATCAAGCATGTGTACAGCTGCATGTATGCAGCAGAGTAAATCCGATAAATCCCCTTATCAAAATGAATTACAAAAACAAAACACAATGAGAGTGAAATAGAGAGGAATTCTTAAATAATTCATTCAGGGCTTGTGATGCAACCTGGATTTACCTCATCTACACCCAGAGCTGAGTGAGACATAAGGTTGGACACTTCAGGCTGATAGCATTGGTGAGGTTCGATGAGCAAATGCAGACGCTTTGAAGTCATACTGCATGGGACCCATTCCATGGGTCCCAAATCTCCAGGTTTAAGGGATTCTTCCTTCAGCTAAAACATGCATGGGGAACCCAGAGTATGGTGCACCGTGTCACCGGGAAACGTTTTCAAATGCATCTCAGTTCTCGTCCCCTTTTACTCGGGTTCACAATTCCAGAGCCTTTACTAACACTCTCCCCACTTGGAGAGTCAGTGCCTTTAACCTGCTGTTTGGCACAGTTTGCAATTTCTGTGCAAGATGAACAGGAATAGGGAGAACCAATAAGAGACTAGCTGTAGGTGTCTGCACGGGCAAATTTAACGCTCATTTCCAACCAGGAAGAGGAATTAACCAAACGCTCATCATGCCATGCCAGAAGCAGATTAGGGCCTGAAGCAATCCTGCGGGTTTGCGGCCAGCTCACAAGAAAGCGATTTGAAGAAAGGAGCTCAGGGGCACTGTAATTCACAAACCTGCAGAGTTATAAATGACAGCTATCGTCCAAAAATATATTGAAGGAAGGCTGCGAAGACGACTTGAAAGCGTGGCAGAATTGCAGGAAAAGGATTTCAGGGGGTAGATTGGAATTGCTTTTATAACATAGGAAAAGAGGCAGAACGTTGACAATGATGCACTTGGCCAAAAAGGGCGTATGCGTTTTTCCGTGAATATATTCAGGAAAAAACGCATACGCCCTTTTTGGCCAACCAAGCAAGCATGTTAAAGAAATCTGCACTACAATGAAGTCTCACTGCCCCCCGGTCAAAAGGGCCATCTGAAAAAAGTGTAAAATCCAGAAATGCAGCACAGGCCATGGAGAACAGGGAGCCATGTTATGCTGATGGGTGGGATGTAAATTGCCAACAGCCACTCTTGAGAAGTGTATGGTGTTTCCTGAAACACCAAAAAAACAAAGCAGCGGAGCCTACGGCACTTCTACTTATGGTCCTATAGCTTAGGGAAATTAAAATCAAAAACACACAGCGACCCCAAAGTTTCAGACGGCTCTGTTTACAAGAACCTCGTCTACGGTACAAGTTAAATATCCCAGAGAGCGAAAAATGGATAAAGAAATTGTGATACGTACGTACAATGGAATATCACTGACCAATGAAATCTTTGACATCAGGCCCGTCATGGCATAATGAGTGGATTCAGGTACGATGATTCTAAGTGAAATAAGTCACACAGAAAATGAAACATCATAAGATATCACTAATACACGGAATGTAAGCTTGGCTACACATGAACTGAATTACAAAACAGAACAGGGTCTCAAATTTAGAAAACCAACTTATGTTTGCTGAAGGGGAAAGTTGAGTTGGGGTGCTGCATAAAACCCGAGATAGGAATTAGCACAGATACCATTCCATAAGTCAAATATGTAATAGTCAAGACCTACCCCTTGCTCCACGAAATGGGCTAAACACCCTATTTTCAACGCCTAGGAATACACCTGACTAGTAAGAATCTTAAGACCCATGGATTTATATGTCTCCATAAGGAAATCAAGCGTGTGTACAGCGGCCTATATGGAGCAGTGAAAATCCGATAAATCCCATTATCAAAATAAATTTCACAAACACAACACAATGACAGTGAAATAGAGAGCACTTCTTAAATAATTAATTCAGGGCTTGTGATGCAACCTGTATTTACCACATCAACACCCAGAGCTGGGTGAGACATAAGGCTGGACACTTCGGGCTGATAGCATTGGTGAGGTTCGGTGAGCAAACGCAGACCCTTTGAAGTCATACTGCATGGTAGCCATTCCATTGGTCCCAACTCTCCAGGTTTAAGGGATTCTTTCTTCAGCTAAAACATGCATGGGAAACCCAGAGTATGGTCCACCGTGTGATTGGGAAACGTTTTCAAATGCATCTCAGGTTTCGTCCCCTGGTACTCGGGTTCACCATTCCAGACGCTTTACTAACACTCTCCCCACTTGGAGAGTCAGTGCCTTTAACCGCCTGTTTGGCACAGTGTGCAATTTCTGCACAAGATGAACAGGAATAGGGAGAACCAATGAGAGAGAAGCTGTAGGTGGCTGCACGGGCAAATGGAACGCTCATTTCCCAGCAGGAAGAAGAATTATCCAAATGCTCAGCGTGCCCTGCCGGAACCAGATTAGGGCCTGAAGCAATCCTGCGGTTTTGCGGCCAGCTCACAAGAAAGCGAGTTGAAGAAAGGAGCTCAGGGGCAGTGTAATTCACAAACCTGCAGAGTTATGAATGACAGCTCGTTCAAAAATGTATTGAAGTAAGTCCTCGAAGAGGACTTGAAAGCGGGGCAGAATTTCAGGAAAACGATTTCAGGGGGTAGACTGGAATTGCACTTAAAGCATAGGAAAAGAGGCAGAATGTCGACAATGATGCACTTGGCCAAAAAGGGCGTATGCGTTTTTTCCTGAATATATTCAGGAAAAAACGCATACGCACTTTTTGGCCAACCAAGCAAGCGTGTAAAGGAAATCTGAACTACAATGAAGTCTCACTGCCCCCCGGTCCAAACGGCCATCTGAAACAAGTGTAAAATCCAGAAAGGCAGGACAGGTCATGGAGAAGAGGGAGCCTTGTTATGCTGATGGGCGGGTTGTAAATTGCCAACAGCCACTCTGGAGAAGTGTATGGTGTTTCCTGAAACACGTAGGAAACAAAGCAACACAGCCTATGGCACTTCCACTTAGGGTCCTATAGCTTAGGGATATTAAAATCAAAAACACACAGCCACCCCAAAGTTTGGGACGGCTCTGTTTACAAGAACCTCGTCTACGGTACAAGTTAAATATCCGAGAAAGCAAAAAATGGATAAAGAAATTGTGGTACGTACGTACAATGGAATATCACTCAGCAATGAGATCTAGGTCATCAGGCCCGTAGCGGCAAAATCAGTGGATTCAGGTACGACGATTCTACGAGAAATAAGTCTCTCAGAAAAAGAAATATCATAAGATATCACTAATACACGGAACGTAAACTTCGCTACACATGAACTGAATTACAAAACAGAACAGGGTCTCAAATTTAGAAAACCAACTTATGCTTGCTTATGGGGAAAGGTGAGTTGGGGTGCTGCATCAAACCAGAAATTGAAATTAGCACAGATACCGTTCCATAAGCCAAATATATAATAGACAAGACCTACTCCTTGCTCAACGAAATGGACTCAACACCCCATATTCAACGCCTGGGAATATACCTGACAAGTAAGAATCTTAAGACCCATGGATTTATATGTCTCCATAAGGAAATCAAGCGTGTGTACAGCAGCCTAAACGCAGCAGTGAAAATCCGATAAATCCCATTATCAAACTAAATTTCACAAACAAAACACAATGACAGTGAAATAGAGAGCAATTCTTAAATAATTCATTCAGGGCTTGTGATGCAACCTGGATTTACCACATCTACACCCAGAGCTGGGTGAGACATAAGGCTGGACACTTCGGGCTGATAGCATTGGTGAGGTTCGGTGAGCAAACGCAGACCCTTTGAAGTCATACTGCATGGTAGCCATTCCATGGGTCCCAACTCTCCAGGTTTAAGGGATTCTTCCTTCAGCTAAAACATGCATGGGAAACCCAGAGTATGGTCCACCGTGTGATTGGGAACGGTTTCAAATGCATCTCAGGTTTCGTCCCCTGGTACTCGGGTTCACCGTTCCAGACGCTTTACTAACACTCTCCCTACTTGGAGAGTCAGTGCCTTTAACCTCCTGTTTGGCACAGTTTGCAATTTCTGCGCAAGATGAACAGGAATAGGGAGAACCAATGAGAGACTAGCTGTAGGTGTCTGCACGTGCCAATGGAACGCTCATTTCCCACCAGGAAGAGGAATTAACCAAAGGCTCATCGTGCCCTGCCGGAACCAGATTAGGGCCTGAAGCAATCCTGCGGTTTTGCGGCCAGCTCACAAGAAAGCGAGTTGAAGAAAGGAGCTCAGGGGAACTGTAATTCACAAACCTGCAGAGTTATGAATGACAGCTATCGCCCAAAAATGTATTGAAGTATGTCTTCGAAGAGGACTTGAAAGCGGGGCAGAATTTCAGGAAAACGATTTCAGGGGGTAGACTGGAATTGCACTTAAAGCATACGAAAAGAGGCAGAATGTCCACAATGATGCACTTGGCCAAAAAAGGCGTATGAGTTTTTTCCTGAATATATTCAGGAAAAAACGCATACGTGCTTTTTGGGCAACCAACAAGCCTGTAAAGGAAATCTGCACTACAATGAAGTCTCACTGCCCCCCGGTCAAAAGGGCCATCTGAAAAAAGTGTAAAATCCAGAAAGGCAGGCCAGGTCATGGAGAACAGGGAGCCTTGTTATGCTGATGGGCGGGATGTACATTGCCAACAGCCACTCTGGAGAAGTGTATGTTGTTTCATGAAACACGTAGGAAACAAAGCAACACAGCCTATGGCACTTCCAATTAGGGTCCTATAGCTTAGGGAAATTAAAATCAAAAACACACAGCCACCCCAAAATTTGGGATGGCTCTGTTTACAAGAACCTCGTCTACCGTACAAGTTAAATATCCGAGAAAGCAAAACATGGATAAAGATGTTGTGGTACGTATGTACAATGGAATATCACTCAACAATGAAATCTATGTCATCAGGCCCGTAGCAGCATCATGAATTGATTCAAGTACTATGATTCTACTAGAAATAATCTCACAGAAAAAGAAAGATCATAAGATATCACTAATACACGGAACGTAAACTTGGCTACACATGAACTGAAATACAAAAGAGAACAGGGTCTCAAATTTAGAAAACCAACTTATGCTTGCTTATAGGGAAAGATGAGTTGGGGTGCTGCATAAAACCAAAGATTGAAATTAGTACAGATAACGTTCCATAAGCCAAATATATAATAGACAAGACCTACACCTTGCTCAACGAAATGGACTCAACACCCCTTATTCAACGCCTGCGAATATACCTGACAAGTAAGAATCTTAAAACCCATGGATTTATATGTCTCCATAAGGAAATCAAGCATGTGTACAGCGGCCTAAACACAAGAGTGAAAATCCGATAAATCCCATTATCAAAATAAATTTCAAAAACAAAACACAATGACAGTGAAATAGAGAGCAATTCTTAAATAATTCATTCAGGGCTTGTGATGCAACCTGGATTTACCTCATCTACACCCAGAACTGAGTGAGACATAAAGTTGGACACTTCGGGCTGATAGCATGGGTGAGGTTTGATGAGCAAATGCAGACCATTTGAAGTCATACTGCACGGTACCCATTCCAAGGGTCCCAACTCTCCAGGTTTAAGCGATTCTTCCTTCAGCTAAAACATGCATGGGAAACCCAAAGTATGGTGCACCGTGTGACCGGGAAACGTTTTCAAATGCATCTCAGTTTTTGTCCCCTTTTACTCGGGTTCACAATTCCAGACCCTTTACTAACACTCTTCCCACTTGGAGAGTCAGTGCATTTAACCTGCTTTTTGGCACAGTTTGCAATTTCTGCGCAAGATGAACAGGAATAGGGAGAAACAATGAGAGACTAGCTGTAGGTGTCTGCACGGGCAAATTTAACGCTCATTTCCCACCAGGAAGAGGAATTAACCAAACGCTCAGCATGCCATGCCGGAACCAGATTAGGGCCTGAAGCAATCCTGCGGGTTTGTGGCCAGCTCACAAGAAAGCGATTTGAAGAAAGGAGCTCAGGGGCACTGTAATTCACAAACCTGCAGAGTTATAAATGACAGCTATTGTCCAAAAATATATTGAAGGAAGGCTGCGAAGAGGACTTGAAAGCGGGGCAGAATTGCAGGAAAACGATTTCAGGGGGTAGACCTGAATTTCATTTAAAGCATAGGAAAAGAGGCAGAACGTCGACAATGGTGCACTTGGCCAAAAAGGGCGTATGCGTTTTTTCCTGAATATATTCAGGAAAAAACGCATACGCCCTTTTTGGCCAACCAAGCAAGCATGTTAAAGAAATCTGCACTACAATGAAGTCTCACTGCCCCCCGGTCAAAAGGGCCATCTGAAAAAAGTGTAAAATCCAGAAATGCAGCACAGGCCATGGAGAACAGGGAGCCATGTAATGCTGTTGGGTGGGATGTAAATTGCCAAGAGCCACTCTGGAGAAGTGTATGGTGTTTCCTGAAACACCAAAAAAACAAAGCAACGGAGCCTACAGCACTTCCACTTATGGTCCTATAGCTTAGGGAAATTAAAATCAAAAACACACAGCCACCCCAGTTTCAGACGGCTCTGTTAACAAGAACCTCATCTACGGTATAAGTTAAATATCCCAGAAAGCGAAAAATGGATAAAGAAATTGTGGTACGTACGTACAATGGAATATCACTCACCAATGACATCTATGTCATCAGGCCAGCCATGGCATAATGAGTGGTTTCATGTACAATGATTCTAAGTGAAATAAGTCACACAGAAAATGAAACATCATAAGATATCACTAATACACGGAATGTAATCTTGGCTACACATGAACTGAATTACAAAACAGAACAGGGTCTCAAATTTAGAAAACCATCTTATGTTTGCTTAAGGGGTAAGGTGAGTTGGGGTGCTGCATAAAACCAGAGATAGAAATTAGCACAGATACCATTCCATACGTCAAATATGTAATAGTCAAAACCTACCCCTTGCTCAACTAAATGGGCTAAACACCCTATATTCAACGCCTAGTTTTACACCTGACTAGTAAGAATCTTCAAACCCATGGATTTATATGTCTCCATAAGAGAATCAAGCGTGTGTACAGCTGCATGAAGGCAGCAGAGAGAATCCGATAATTCCGATTATCAAAATGAATTACAAAAACAAAACACAATGACAGTGAAATAGAGAGCAATTCTTAAATAATTCATTCAGGACTTGTGATGCAATCTGGATTTACCTCATCTACACCCAAAGCTGAATGACACATAAGGTTAGACTCTCAGGGCTGATAGAAATGGTGAGGTTCGATGAGCAAATGCAGACCATTTGAAGTCATACTACATGGTACCCATTCCATGGGTCCCAACTGTCCAGGTTTAAGCGATTCTTCCTTCAGCTAAAGCATGCATGGGAAACCCACAATATGGTGCACCGTGTGACTGGGAAACCTTTTCAAATGCATCTCAGGGTTTGTCCCCTTTTACTCGGGTTCACAATTCCAGACCATTTACTAACACTCTCCCCACTTGGAGAGTCAGTGCCTTTAACCTCCTGTTTGGCACAGTTTGCAATTTCTGTGCAAGATGAACAGGAATAGGGAGAACCAATGAGAGACTAGCTGTAGGTGTTTGCAGGGGCAAATTTAACGCTCATTTCCCACCAGGAAGAGGAATTAAACAAAGGCTCAGCATGCCGTGCCGGAACCAGATTGGGGCCTGAAGCAATCCTGCGGGTTTGCGGCTGGCTCATAAGAAAGCGATTTGAAGAAAGGCGCTCAGGGGCACTGTAATTCACAAGCCGGCAGAGTTATAAATGACAGCTATCGTCCAAAAATATATTGAAGGAAGGCTGCGAAGAGGACTTGAAAGCGTGGCAGAATTGCAGGAAAACGATTTCAGGGGGTAGACTGGAATTGCATTTAAAGCATAGGAAAAGAGGCAGAACGTCGACAATGATGCACTTGGCCAAAAAGTGCATATGCGTTTTTTCCTGAATATATTCAGGAAAAAACGCATACGCTCTTTTTGGCCAACCAAGCAAGCATGTTAAAGATATCTGCACTACAATGAAGTCTCACTGCCACCCGGTCAAAAGGGCCATCTGAAAAAAATGTAAAATCCAGAAATGCAGCACAGGCCATGGAGAACAGGGAGCCTTGTTATGCTGATGGGTGGGATGTAAATTGCCAACAGCCACTCTGGAGATGTGTATGGTGTTTCCTGAAACAACTAAAAAACAAAGCAACGGAGCCTACGGCACTTCCACTTAGGGTCCTATAGCTTAGGGAAATTAAAATCAAAAACACACAGCCACCCCAAAGTTTCAGACGGCTCTGTTTACAAGAACCTCGTCTACGGTACAAGTTAAATATCCCAGAAAGCGAAAAACGGAATAAGAAGTTGTGGTACGTACGTACAATGAAATATCACTCACCAATGAAATCTATGTCATCTGGCCCGTCGTGGCATAATGAGTGGATTCAGGTACGATGATTCTAAGAGAAATAAGTCACACAGAAAATGAAACATCATAAGATATCTCTAATACACCGAATGTAATCTTGGCTACACATGAACTGAATTACAAAACAGAACAGGATCTCAAATTTAGAAAACCAACTTATGTTTGCTTAAGGGGAAAGGTGAGTTGGGGTGCTGCATAAAACCAGAGATAGAAATTAGCACAGATACCATTCAATACGTCAAATATGTAATAGTCAAGACCTACCCCTTGCTCAACGAAATGGGCTAAACACCCTATTTTCAACGCCTAGGAATACACCTGACTAGTAAGAATCTTCAAACCAATGGATTTATATGTCTCCATAAGAGAATCAAGCATGTGTACAGCTGCATGAAGGCAGCAGAGAAAATCCGATAAATCCCATTATCAAAATGAATTACAAAAACAAAACACAATGACAGTGAAATAGAGAGCAATTCTTAAATAATTCATTCAGGGCTTGTGATGCAACCTGGATTTACCTCATCTATACCCAGAGCTGAGTGAGACATAAGGTTGGACACTTCGCGCTGATAGCATTGGTGAGGTACAATGAGCAAATGCAGACTATTTGAAGTCATACTGCATGGTACCCATTCCATGGGTCCCAACTCTCCAGGTTGAAGTGATTCTTCCTTCAGCTATAGCATGCATGGGAAACCCACAAAATGGTGCACCGTGTGACCGGGAAACGTTTACAAATGCATCTCAGTTTTGTCCCCTTTTACTCGGGTTCAGAATTCCAGACCCTTTACTAACACTCTCCCCACTTGGAGAGTCAGTGCCTTTAACCTGCTGTTTGGCACAGCTTGCAATTTCTGCGCAAGATGAACAGGAATAGGGAGAACCAATGAGAGACTAGCTGTAGGTGTCTGCACGGGCAAATTTAACGCTCATTTCCCACCAGGAAGAGGAATTAACCAAAGGCTCAGCATGCCGTGCCAGAACCAGATTGGGCCTGAAGCAATCCTGCGGGTTTGTGGCCAGCTCAAAAGAAAGCGATTTGAAGAAAGGAGCTCAGGGTCACTGTAATACACAAACCTGCAGAGTTATAAATGACAGCTATCATCCAAAAATATATTGAAGGAAGGCTGGAAGAGGACTTGAAAGCGGGGCAGAATTGCAGGAAAACGATTTCAGGGGGTAGACTGGAATTGCATTTAAAGCATAGGAAAAGAGGCAGAACGTCGACAATGATGCACTTGGCTAAAAAGGGCGTATGCGTTTTTTCCTGAGTATATTCAGGAAAAAACACATACGCCCTTTTTGGCCAACCGAGCAAGCATATTAAAGAAATCTGCAATACAATGAAGTCTCACTGCCCCTGGTCAAAAGGGACATCTGAAAAAAGTGTAAAATCCAGAAATGCAGCACAGGCCATGGAGAACAGGGAGCCTTGTTATGCTGATGGGTGGGATATAAATTGCCAACAGCCACTCTGGAGAAGTGTATGGTGTTTCCTGAAACACCTAAAAAACAAAGCAATGGAGCTTACGGCACTTCCACTTATGGTCCTATAGCTTAGGGAAATTAAAATCAAAAACACACAGCCACCCCAAAGTTTCAGACGGCTCTGTTTACAAGAACCTCGTCTACGGTACAAGTTAAATATCCCAGAAAGCGAAAAATGGATAAAGAAGTTGTGGTACGTACGTACAATGGAATATCATTCACCAATGAAGTCTATGTCATCTGGCCCGTCGTGGCATAATGAGTGGATTCAGGTACGATGATTCTAAGTGAAATAAGTCACACAGAAAATGAAACATCATAAGATATCACTAATACACCGAATGTAATCTTGGCTACATATGAACTGAATTACAAAACAAAACAGGGTCTCAAATTTAGAAAACCAACTTATGTTTGCTTAAGGGGAAAGGTGAGTTGGGGTGCTGCATAAAACCAGAGATAGAAATTAGCACAGATACCTTTCCATAAGTCAAATATGTAATAGTCAAGACCTACCCCTTGCTCAACGAAATGGGCTAAACACCCTATATTCTACGCCTAGGAATACACCTGACTAGTAAGAATCTTCAAACCCATGGATTTATATGTCTCCATAAGAGAATCAAGCGTGTGTACAGCTGCATGAAGGCAGCAGAGAAAATGCGATAAATCCTATTATCAAAATGAATTACAAAAACAAAACACAATGACACTGAAATAGAGAGCATTCTTAAATAATTCATTCAGGGCTTGTGATGCAACCTGGATTTACCTCATCTACACCCAGAGCTGAGTGAGACATATGTTGTACACTTCGGGCTGATAATACTGGTGAGGTTCGATGAGCAAATGCAGACCATTTGAAGTCATACTGCATGGTACCCATTCCATGGGTCCCAACTCTCCAGGTTTAAGCGATTCTTCCTTCAGCTAAAGCATGCATGGGAAACCCACAGTATGGTGCACCGTGTGACCGGGAAACGTTTTCAAATGCATCTCAGTTTTTGTCCCCTTTTACTCGGGTTCACAATTCCAGACCATTTACTAACACTCTCCCCACTTGGAGAGTCAGTGCCTTTAACCTCCTGTTTGGCACAGTTGGCAATTTCTGTGCAAGATGAACAGGAATAGGGAGAACCAATGAGAGACTAGCTGTAGGTGTTTGCAGGGGCAAATTTAACGCTCATTTCCCACCAGGAAGAGGAATTAACCAAAGGCTCAGCATGCCGTGCCGGAACCAGATTAGGGCCTGAAGCAATCCTGCGGGTTTGCGGCCAGCTCACAAGAAAGCGATGTGAAGAAAGGAGCTCAGGGGCAATGTAATTCACAAACCTGCAGAGTTATAAATGACAGCTATCGTCCAAAATTATATTGAAGGAAGGCTGCGAAGAGGACATGAAAGCGGGGCAGAATTGCAGGAAAACGATTTCAGGGGGTAGACTGGAATTGCATTTAAAGCATAGGAAAAGAGGCAGAACGTCGACAATGATGCACTTGGCCAAAAAGGGCGTATACGTTTTTTCCTGAATATATTCAGGAAAAAACGCATACGCCCTTTTAGGCCAACCAAGCAAGCATGTTAAAGAAATCTGCACTACAATGAAGTCTCACTGCCCCCCGGTCAAAAGGGCCATCTTAAAAAAGGGTAAAATCCAGAAATGCAGCACAGGCCATGGAGAACAGGGAGCCTTGTTATGCTGATGGGTGGGATGTAAATAGCCAACAGCCACTCTGGAGAAGTGTATGGTGTTTCCTGAAACACCTAAAAAACAAAGCAACGGAGCCTACGGCACTTCCACTTATGGTCCTATAGCTTAGGGAAATTAAAATCAAAACCACACAGCCACCCCAAAGTTTCAGACGGCTCTGTTTACAAGAACCTCGTCTACGGTACAAGTTAAATATCCCAGAAAGCGAAAAATGGATAAAGAAGTTGTGGTACGTACGTACAATGAAATATCACTCACCAATGAAGTCTATGTCATCTGGCACGTCCTGGCATAATGAGTGGATTCAGGTACGATGATTCTAAGTGAAAAAAGTCACACAGAGAATGAAACATCATAAGATATCACTAATACACCGAATGTAATCTTGGCTACACATGAACTGAATTACAAAACAGAACAGGGTCTGAAATTTAGAAAACCAACTTATGCTTGCTTAAGGGGAAAGGTGAGTTGGGGTGCTGCATAAAACCAGAGATAGAAATTAGCACAGATACCTTTCCATAAGCCAAATATGTAATAGTCAAGACCTACCCCTTGCTCAACGAAATGGACTAAACACCCCATATTCAACGCCTAGGAATACACCTGACTAGTAAGAATCTTAAGACCCATGGATTTATATGTCTCCATAAGGAAATCAAGCGTGTGTACAGCGGCCTATATGGAGCAGTGAAAATCCGATAAATCCCATTATCAAAATAAATTTCACAAACACAACACAATGACAGTGAAATAGAGAGCACTTCTTAAATAATTAATTCAGGGCTTGTGATGCAACCTGTATTTACCACATCAACACCCAGAGCTGGGTGAGACATAAGGCTGGACACTTCGGGCTGATAGCATTGGTGAGGTTCGGTGAGCAAACGCAGACCCTTTGAAGTCATACTGCATGGTAGCCATTCCATTGGTCCCAACTCTCCAGGTTTAAGGGATTCTTTCTTCAGCTAAAACATGCATGGGAAACCCAGAGTATGGTCCACCGTGTGATTGGGAAACGTTTTCAAATGCATCTCAGGTTTCGTCCCCTGGTACTCGGGTTCACCATTCCAGACGCTTTACTAACACTCTCCCCACTTGGAGAGTCAGTGCCTTTAACCGCCTGTTTGGCACAGTGTGCAATTTCTGCACAAGATGAACAGGAATAGGGAGAACCAATGAGAGAGAAGCTGTAGGTGGCTGCACGGGCAAATGGAACGCTCATTTCCCAGCAGGAAGAAGAATTATCCAAATGCTCAGCGTGCCCTGCCGGAACCAGATTAGGGCCTGAAGCAATCCTGCGATTTTGCGGCCAGCTCACAAGAAAGCGAGTTGAAGAAAGGAGCTCAGGGGCAGTGTAATTCACAAACCTGCAGAGTTATGAATGACAGCTCGTTCAAAAATGTATTGAAGTAAGTCCTCGAAGAGGACTTGAAAGCGGGGCAGAATTTCAGGAAAACGATTTCAGGGGGTAGACTGGAATTGCACTTAAAGCATAGGAAAAGAGGCAGAATGTCGACAATGATGCACTTGGCCAAAAAGGGCGTATGCGTTTTTTCCTGAATATATTCAGGAAAAAACGCATACGCCCTTTTTGGCCAACCAAGCAAGCGTGTAAAGGAAATCTGAACTACAATGAAGTCTCACTGCCCCCCGGTCCAAACGGCCATCTGAAACAAGTGTAAAATCCAGAAAGGCAGGACAGGTCATGGAGAAGAGGGAGCCTTGTTATGCTGATGGGCGGGTTGTAAATTGCCAACAGCCACTCTGGAGAAGTGTATGGTGTTTCCTGAAACACGTAGGAAACAAAGCAACACAGCCTATGGCACTTCCACTTAGGGTCCTATAGCTTAGGGATATTAAAATCAAAAACACACAGCCACCCCAAAGTTTGGGACGGCTCTGTTTACAAGAACCTCGTCTACGGTACAAGTTAAATATCCGAGAAAGCAAAAAATGGATAAAGAAATTGTGGTACGTACGTACAATGGAATATCACTCAGCAATGAGATCTAGGTCATCAGGCCCGTAGCGGCAAAATCAGTGGATTCAGGTACGACGATTCTACGAGAAATAAGTCTCTCAGAAAAAGAAATATCATAAGATATCACTAATACACGGAACGTAAACTTCGCTACACATGAACTGAATTACAAAACAGAACAGGGTCTCAAATTTAGAAAACCAACTTATGCTTGCTTATGGGGAAAGGTGAGTTGGGGTGCTGCATCAAACCAGAAATTGAAATTAGCACAGATACCGTTCCATAAGCCAAATATATAATAGACAAGACCTACTCCTTGCTCAACGAAATGGACTCAACACCCCATATTCAACGCCTGGGAATATACCTGACAAGTAAGAATCTTAAGACCCATGGATTTATATGTCTCCATAAGGAAATCAAGCGTGTGTACAGCAGCCTAAACGCAGCAGTGAAAATCCGATAAATCCCATTATCAAACTAAATTTCACAAACAAAACACAATGACAGTGAAATAGAGAGCAATTCTTAAATAATTCATTCAGGGCTTGTGATGCAACCTGGATTTACCACATCTACACCCAGAGCTGGGTGAGACATAAGGCTGGACACTTCGGGCTGATAGCATTGGTGAGGTTCGGTGAGCAAACGCAGACCCTTTGAAGTCATACTGCATGGTACCCATTCCATGGGTCCCAACTCTCCAGGTTTAAGGGATTCTTCCTTCAGCTAAAACATGCATGGGAAACCCAGAGTATGGTCCACCGTGTGATTGGGAACGGTTTCAAATGCATCTCAGGTTTCGTCCCCTGGTACTCGGGTTCACCGTTCCAGACGCTTTACTAACACTCTCCCTACTTGGAGAGTCAGTGCCTTTAACCTCCTGTTTGGCACAGTTTGCAATTTCTGCGCAAGATGAACAGGAATAGGGAGAACCAATGAGAGACTAGCTGTAGGTGTCTGCACGTGCCAATGGAACGCTCATTTCCCACCAGGAAGAGGAATTAACCAAAGGCTCATCGTGCCCTGCCGGAACCAGATTAGGGCCTGAAGCAATCCTGCGGTTTTGCGGCCAGCTCACAAGAAAGCGAGTTGAAGAAAGGAGCTCAGGGGAACTGTAATTCACAAACCTGCAGAGTTATGAATGACAGCTATCGCCCAAAAATGTATTGAAGTATGTCTTCGAAGAGGACTTGAAAGCGGGGCAGAATTTCAGGAAAACGATTTCAGGGGGTAGACTGGAATTGCACTTAAAGCATACGAAAAGAGGCAGAATGTCCACAATGATGCACTTGGCCAAAAAAGGCGTATGAGTTTTTTCCTGAATATATTCAGGAAAAAACGCATACGTGCTTTTTGGGCAACCAACAAGCCTGTAAAGGAAATCTGCACTACAATGAAGTCTCACTGCCCCCCGGTCAAAAGGGCCATCTGAAAAAAGTGTAAAATCCAGAAAGGCAGGCCAGGTCATGGAGAACAGGGAGCCTTGTTATGCTGATGGGCGGGATGTACATTGCCAACAGCCACTCTGGAGAAGTGTATGTTGTTTCATGAAACACGTAGGAAACAAAGCAACACAGCCTATGGCACTTCCAATTAGGGTCCTATAGCTTAGGGAAATTAAAATCAAAAACACACAGCCACCCCAAAATTTGGGATGGCTCTGTTTACAAGAACCTCGTCTACCGTACAAGTTAAATATCCGAGAAAGCAAAACATGGATAAAGATGTTGTGGTACGTATGTACAATGGAATATCACTCAGCAATGAAATCTATGTCATCAGGCCCGTAGCAGCATCATGAATTGATTCAAGTACTATGATTCTACTAGAAATAATCTCACAGAAAAAGAAAGATCATAAGATATCACTAATACACGGAACGTAAACTTGGCTACACATGAACTGAAATACAAAAGAGAACAGGGTCTCAAATTTAGAAAACCAACTTATGCTTGCTTATAGGGAAAGGTGAGTTGGGGTGCTGCATAAAACCAAAGATTGAAATTAGTACAGATAACGTTCCATAAGCCAAATATATAATAGACAAGACCTACACCTTGCTCAACGAAATGGACTCAACACCCCTTATTCAACGCCTGCGAATATACCTGACAAGTAAGAATCTTAAAACCCATGGATTTATATGTCTCCATAAGGAAATCAAGCATGTGTACAGCGGCCTAAACACAAGAGTGAAAATCCGATAAATCCCATTATCAAAATAAATTTCAAAAACAAAACACAATGACAGTGAAATAGAGAGCAATTCTTAAATAATTCATTCAGGGCTTGTGATGCAACCTGGATTTACCTCATCTACACCCAGAACTGAGTGAGACATAAAGTTGGACACTTCGGGCTGATAGCATTGGTGAGGTTTGATGAGCAAATGCAGACCATTTGAAGTCATACTGCACGGTACCCATTCCAAGGGTCCCAACTCTCCAGGTTTAAGCGATTCTTCCTTCAGCTAAAACATGCATGGGAAACCCACAGTATGGTGCACCGTGTGACCGGGAAACGTTTTCAAATGCATCTCAGTTTTTGTCCCCTTTTACTCGGGTTCACAATTCCAGACCCTTTACTAACACTCTTCCCACTTGGAGAGTCAGTGCATTTAACCTGCTGTTTGGCACAGTTTGCAATTTCTGCGCAAGATGAACAGGAATAGGGAGAAACAATGAGAGACTAGCTGTAGGTGTCTGCACGGGCAAATTTAACGCTCATTTCCCACCAGGAAGAGGAATTAACCAAACGCTCAGCATGCCATGCCGGAACCAGATTAGGGCCTGAAGCAATCCTGCGGGTTTGTGGCCAGCTCACAAGAAAGCGATTTGAAGAAAGGAGCTCAGGGGCACTGTAATTCACAAACCTGCAGAGTTATAAATGACAGCTATTGTCCAAAAATATATTGAAGGAAGGCTGCAAAGAGGACTTGAAAGCGGGGCAGAATTGCAGGAAAACGATTTCAGGGGGTAGACCTGAATTTCATTTAAAGCATAGGAAAAGAGGCAGAACGTCGACAATGGTGCACTTGGCCAAAAAGGGCGTATGCGTTTTTTCCTGAATATATTCAGGAAAAAACGCATACGCCCTTTTTGGCCAACCAAGCAAGCATGTTAAAGAAATCTGCACTACAATGAAGTCTCACTGCCCCCCGGTCAAAAGGGCCATCTGAAAAAAGTGTAAAATCCAGAAATGCAGCACAGGCCATGGAGAACCGGGAGCCATGTAATGCTGATGGGTGGGATGTAAATTGCCAAGAGCCACTCTGGAGAAGTGTATGGTGTTTCCTGAAACACCAAAAAAACAAAGCAACGGAGCCTACAGCACTTCCACTTATGGTCCTATAGCTTAGGGAAATTAAAATCAAAAACACACAGCCACCCCAGTTTCAGACGGCTCTGTTAACAAGAACCTCATCTACGGTATAAGTTAAATATCCCAGAAAGCGAAAAATGGATAAAGAAATTGTGGTACGTACGTACAATGGAATATCACTCACCAATGACATCTATGTCATCAGGCCAGCCATGGCATAATGAGTGGTTTCATGTACAATGATTCTAAGTGAAATAAGTCACACAGAAAATGAAACATCATAAGATATCACTAATACACGGAATGTAATCTTGGCTACACATGAACTGAATTACAAAACAGAACAGGGTCTCAAATTTAGAAAACCATCTTATGTTTGCTTAAGGGGTAAGGTGAGTTGGGGTGCTGCATAAAACCAGAGATAGAAATTAGCACAGATACCATTCCATACGTCAAATATGTAATAGTCAAAACCTACCCCTTGCTCAACTAAATGGGCTAAACACCCTATATTCAACGCCTAGTTATACACCTGACTAGTAAGAATCTTCAAACCCATGGATTTATATGTCTCCATAAGAGAATCAAGCGTGTGTACAGCTGCATGAAGGCAGCAGAGAGAATCCGATAATTCCGATTATCAAAATGAATTACAAAAACAAAACACAATGACAGTGAAATAGAGAGCAATTCTTAAATAATTCATTCAGGACTTGTGATGCAATCTGGATTTACCTCATCTACACCCAAAGCTGAATGACACATAAGGTTAGACTCTCAGGGCTGATAGAAATGGTGAGGTTCGATGAGCAAATGCAGACCATTTGAAGTCATACTACATGGTACCCATTCCATGGGTCCCAACTGTCCAGGTTTAAGCGATTCTTCCTTCAGCTAAAGCATGCATGGGAAACCCACAATATGGTGCACCGTGTGACTGGGAAACCTTTTCAAATGCATCTCAGGGTTTGTCCCCTTTTACTCGGGTTCACAATTCCAGACCATTTACTAACACTCTCCCCACTTGGAGAGTCAGTGCCTTTAACCTCCTGTTTGGCACAGTTGGCAATTTCTGTGCAAGATGAACAGGAATAGGGAGAACCAATGAGAGACTAGCTGTAGGTGTTTGCAGGGGCAAATTTAACGCTCATTTCCCACCAGGAAGAGGAATTAACCAAAGGCTCAGCATGCCGTGCCGGAACCAGATTAGGGCCTGAAGCAATCCTGCGGGTTTGCGGCCAGCTCACAAGAAAGCGATGTGAAGAAAGGAGCTCAGGGGCAATGTAATTCACAAACCTGCAGAGTTATAAATGACAGCTATCGTCCAAAATTATATTGAAGGAAGGCTGCGAAGAGGACATGAAAGCGGGGCAGAATTGCAGGAAAACGATTTCAGGGGGTAGACTGGAATTGCATTTAAAGCATAGGAAAAGAGGCAGAACGTCGACAATGATGCACTTGGCCAAAAAGGGCGTATACGTTTTTTCCTGAATATATTCAGGAAAAAACGCATACGCCCTTTTAGGCCAACCAAGCAAGCATGTTAAAGAAATCTGCACTACAATGAAGTCTCACTGCCCCCCGGTCAAAAGGGCCATCTTAAAAAAGGGTAAAATCCAGAAATGCAGCACAGGCCATGGAGAACAGGGAGCCTTGTTATGCTGATGGGTGGGATGTAAATAGCCAACAGCCACTCTGGAGAAGTGTATGGTGTTTCCTGAAACACCTAAAAAACAAAGCAACGGAGCCTACGGCACTTCCACTTATGGTCCTATAGCTTAGGGAAATTAAAATCAAAACCACACAGCCACCCCAAAGTTTCAGACGGCTCTGTTTACAAGAACCTCGTCTACGGTACAAGTTAAATATCCCAGAAAGCGAAAAATGGATAAAGAAGTTGTGGTACGTACGTACAATGAAATATCACTCACCAATGAAGTCTATGTCATCTGGCACGTCCTGGCATAATGAGTGGATTCAGGTACGATGATTCTAAGTGAAAAAAGTCACACAGAGAATGAAACATCATAAGATATCACTAATACACCGAATGTAATCTTGGCTACACATGAACTGAATTACAAAACAGAACAGGGTCTGAAATTTAGAAAACCAACTTATGCTTGCTTAAGGGGAAAGGTGAGTTGGGGTGCTGCATAAAACCAGAGATAGAAATTAGCACAGATACCTTTCCATAAGCCAAATATGTAATAGTCAAGACCTACCCCTTGCTCAACGAAATGGACTAAACACCCCATATTCAACGCCTAGGAATACACCTGACTAGTAAGAATCTTAAGACCCATGGATTTATATGTCTCCATAAGGAAATCAAGCGTGTGTACAGCGGCCTATATGGAGCAGTGAAAATCCGATAAATCCCATTATCAAAATAAATTTCACAAACACAACACAATGACAGTGAAATAGAGAGCACTTCTTAAATAATTAATTCAGGGCTTGTGATGCAACCTGTATTTACCACATCAACACCCAGAGCTGGGTGAGACATAAGGCTGGACACTTCGGGCTGATAGCATTGGTGAGGTTCGGTGAGCAAACGCAGACCCTTTGAAGTCATACTGCATGGTAGCCATTCCATTGGTCCCAACTCTCCAGGTTTAAGGGATTCTTTCTTCAGCTAAAACATGCATGGGAAACCCAGAGTATGGTCCACCGTGTGATTGGGAAACGTTTTCAAATGCATCTCAGGTTTCGTCCCCTGGTACTCGGGTTCACCATTCCAGACGCTTTACTAACACTCTCCCCACTTGGAGAGTCAGTGCCTTTAACCGCCTGTTTGGCACAGTGTGCAATTTCTGCACAAGATGAACAGGAATAGGGAGAACCAATGAGAGAGAAGCTGTAGGTGGCTGCACGGGCAAATGGAACGCTCATTTCCCAGCAGGAAGAAGAATTATCCAAATGCTCAGCGTGCCCTGCCGGAACCAGATTAGGGCCTGAAGCAATCCTGCGATTTTGCGGCCAGCTCACAAGAAAGCGAGTTGAAGAAAGGAGCTCAGGGGCAGTGTAATTCACAAACCTGCAGAGTTATGAATGACAGCTCGTTCAAAAATGTATTGAAGTAAGTCCTCGAAGAGGACTTGAAAGCGGGGCAGAATTTCAGGAAAACGATTTCAGGGGGTAGACTGGAATTGCACTTAAAGCATAGGAAAAGAGGCAGAATGTCGACAATGATGCACTTGGCCAAAAAGGGCGTATGCGTTTTTTCCTGAATATATTCAGGAAAAAACGCATACGCACTTTTTGGCCAACCAAGCAAGCGTGTAAAGGAAATCTGAACTACAATGAAGTCTCACTGCCCCCGGTCCAAACGGCCATCTGAAACAAGTGTAAAATCCAGAAAGGCAGGACAGGTCATGGAGAAGAGGGAGCCTTGTTATGCTGATGGGCGGGTTGTAAATTGCCAACAGCCACTCTGGAGAAGTGTATGGTGTTTCCTGAAACACGTAGGAAACAAAGCAACACAGCCTATGGCACTTCCACTTAGGGTCCTATAGCTTAGGGATATTAAAATCAAAAACACACAGCCACCCCAAAGTTTGGGACGGCTCTGTTTACAAGAACCTCGTCTACGGTACAAGTTAAATATCCGAGAAAGCAAAAAATGGATAAAGAAATTGTGGTACGTACGTACAATGGAATATCACTCAGCAATGAGATCTAGGTCATCAGGCCCGTAGCGGCAAAATCAGTGGATTCAGGTACGACGATTCTACGAGAAATAAGTCTCTCAGAAAAAGAAATATCATAAGATATCACTAATACACGGAACGTAAACTTCGCTACACATGAACTGAATTACAAAACAGAACAGGGTCTCAAATTTAGAAAACCAACTTATGCTTGCTTATGGGGAAAGGTGAGTTGGGGTGCTGCATCAAACCAGAAATTGAAATTAGCACAGATACCGTTCCATAAGCCAAATATATAATAGACAAGACCTACTCCTTGCTCAACGAAATGGACTCAACACCCCATATTCAACGCCTGGGAATATACCTGACAAGTAAGAATCTTAAGACCCATGGATTTATATGTCTCCATAAGGAAATCAAGCGTGTGTACAGCAGCCTAAACGCAGCAGTGAAAATCCGATAAATCCCATTATCAAACTAAATTTCACAAACAAAACACAATGACAGTGAAATAGAGAGCAATTCTTAAATAATTCATTCAGGGCTTGTGATGCAACCTGGATTTACCACATCTACACCCAGAGCTGGGTGAGACATAAGGCTGGACACTTCGGGCTGATAGCATTGGTGAGGTTCGGTGAGCAAACGCAGACCCTTTGAAGTCATACTGCATGGTACCCATTCCATGGGTCCCAACTCTCCAGGTTTAAGGGATTCTTCCTTCAGCTAAAACATGCATGGGAAACCCAGAGTATGGTCCACCGTGTGATTGGGAACGGTTTCAAATGCATCTCAGGTTTCGTCCCCTGGTACTCGGGTTCACCGTTCCAGACGCTTTACTAACACTCTCCCTACTTGGAGAGTCAGTGCCTTTAACCTCCTGTTTGGCACAGTTTGCAATTTCTGCGCAAGATGAACAGGAATAGGGAGAACCAATGAGAGACTAGCTGTAGGTGTCTGCACGTGCCAATGGAACGCTCATTTCCCACCAGGAAGAGGAATTAACCAAAGGCTCATCGTGCCCTGCCGGAACCAGATTAGGGCCTGAAGCAATCCTGCGGTTTTGCGGCCAGCTCACAAGAAAGCGAGTTGAAGAAAGGAGCTCAGGGGAACTGTAATTCACAAACCTGCAGAGTTATGAATGACAGCTATCGCCCAAAAATGTATTGAAGTATGTCTTCGAAGGGGACTTGAAAGCGGGGCAGAATTTCAGGAAAACGATTTCAGGGGGTAGACTGGAATTGCACTTAAAGCATACGAAAAGAGGCAGAATGTCCACAATGATGCACTTGGCCAAAAAAGGCGTATGAGTTTTTTCCTGAATATATTCAGGAAAAAACGCATACGTGCTTTTTGGGCAACCAACAAGCCTGTAAAGGAAATCTGCACTACAATGAAGTCTCACTGCCCCCCGGTCAAAAGGGCCATCTGAAAAAAGTGTAAAATCCAGAAAGGCAGGCCAGGTCATGGAGAACAGGGAGCCTTGTTATGCTGATGGGCGGGATGTACATTGCCAACAGCCACTCTGGAGAAGTGTATGTTGTTTCATGAAACACGTAGGAAACAAAGCAACACAGCCTATGGCACTTCCAATTAGGGTCCTATAGCTTAGGGAAATTAAAATCAAAAACACACAGCCACCCCAAAATTTGGGATGGCTCTGTTTACAAGAACCTCGTCTACCGTACAAGTTAAATATCCGAGAAAGCAAAACATGGATAAAGATGTTGTGGTACGTATGTACAATGGAATATCACTCAGCAATGAAATCTATGTCATCAGGCCCGTAGCAGCATCATGAATTGATTCAAGTACTATGATTCTACTAGAAATAATCTCACAGAAAAAGAAAGATCATAAGATATCACTAATACACGGAACGTAAACTTGGCTACACATGAACTGAAATACAAAAGAGAACAGGGTCTCAAATTTAGAAAACCAACTTATGCTTGCTTATAGGGAAAGGTGAGTTGGGGTGCTGCATAAAACCAAAGATTGAAATTAGTACAGATAACGTTCCATAAGCCAAAT
This sequence comes from Delphinapterus leucas, assembly GCF_059928025.1. NCBI lineage: Eukaryota > Metazoa > Chordata > Mammalia > Artiodactyla > Monodontidae > Delphinapterus > Delphinapterus leucas. The sequence goes on from NC_143129.1 coordinate 2,685,935, forward strand.
ATATAATAGACAAGACCTACACCTTGCTCAACGAAATGGACTCAACACCCCTTATTCAACGCCTGCGAATATACCTGACAAGTAAGAATCTTAAAACCCATGGATTTATATGTCTCCATAAGGAAATCAAGCATGTGTACAGCGGCCTAAACACAAGAGTGAAAATCCGATAAATCCCATTATCAAAATAAATTTCAAAAACAAAACACAATGACAGTGAAATAGAGAGCAATTCTTAAATAATTCATTCAGGGCTTGTGATGCAACCTGGATTTACCTCATCTACACCCAGAACTGAGTGAGACATAAAGTTGGACACTTCGGGCTGATAGCATTGGTGAGGTTTGATGAGCAAATGCAGACCATTTGAAGTCATACTGCACGGTACCCATTCCAAGGGTCCCAACTCTCCAGGTTTAAGCGATTCTTCCTTCAGCTAAAACATGCATGGGAAACCCACAGTATGGTGCACCGTGTGACCGGGAAACGTTTTCAAATGCATCTCAGTTTTTGTCCCCTTTTACTCGGGTTCACAATTCCAGACCCTTTACTAACACTCTTCCCACTTGGAGAGTCAGTGCATTTAACCTGCTGTTTGGCACAGTTTGCAATTTCTGCGCAAGATGAACAGGAATAGGGAGAAACAATGAGAGACTAGCTGTAGGTGTCTGCACGGGCAAATTTAACGCTCATTTCCCACCAGGAAGAGGAATTAACCAAACGCTCAGCATGCCATGCCGGAACCAGATTAGGGCCTGAAGCAATCCTGCGGGTTTGTGGCCAGCTCACAAGAAAGCGATTTGAAGAAAGGAGCTCAGGGGCACTGTAATTCACAAACCTGCAGAGTTATAAATGACAGCTATTGTCCAAAAATATATTGAAGGAAGGCTGCGAAGAGGACTTGAAAGCGGGGCAGAATTGCAGGAAAACGATTTCAGGGGGTAGACCTGAATTTCATTTAAAGCATAGGAAAAGAGGCAGAACGTCGACAATGGTGCACTTGGCCAAAAAGGGCGTATGCGTTTTTTCCTGAATATATTCAGGAAAAAACGCATACGCCCTTTTTGGCCAACCAAGCAAGCATGTTAAAGAAATCTGCACTACAATGAAGTCTCACTGCCCCCCGGTCAAAAGGGCCATCTGAAAAAAGTGTAAAATCCAGAAATGCAGCACAGGCCATGGAGAACCGGGAGCCATGTAATGCTGATGGGTGGGATGTAAATTGCCAAGAGCCACTCTGGAGAAGTGTATGGTGTTTCCTGAAACACCAAAAAAACAAAGCAACGGAGCCTACAGCACTTCCACTTATGGTCCTATAGCTTAGGGAAATTAAAATCAAAAACACACAGCCACCCCAGTTTCAGATGGCTCTGTTAACAAGAACCTCATCTACGGTATAAGTTAAATATCCCAGAAAGCGAAAAATGGATAAAGAAATTGTGGTACGTACGTACAATGGAATATCACTCACCAATGACATCTATGTCATCAGGCCAGCCATGGCATAATGAGTGGTTTCATGTACAATGATTCTAAGTGAAATAAGTCACACAGAAAATGAAACATCATAAGATATCACTAATACACCGAATGTAATCTTGGCTACACATGAACTGAATTACAAAACAGAACAGGGTCTCAAATTTAGAAAACCATCTTATGTTTGCTTAAGGGGTAAGGTGAGTTGGGGTGCTGCATAAAACCAGAGATAGAAATTAGCACAGATACCATTCCATACGTCAAATATGTAATAGTCAAAACCTACCCCTTGCTCAACTAAATGGGCTAAACACCCTATATTCAACGCCTAGTTATACACCTGACTAGTAAGAATCTTCAAACCCATGGATTTATATGTCTCCATAAGAGAATCAAGCGTGTGTACAGCTGCATGAAGGCAGCAGAGAGAATCCGATAATTCCGATTATCAAAATGAATTACAAAAACAAAACACAATGACAGTGAAATAGAGAGCAATTCTTAAATAATTCATTCAGGACTTGTGATGCAATCTGGATTTACCTCATCTACACCCAAAGCTGAATGACACATAAGGTTAGACTCTCAGGGCTGATAGAAATGGTGAGGTTCGATGAGCAAATGCAGACCATTTGAAGTCATACTACATGGTACCCATTCCATGGGTCCCAACTGTCCAGGTTTAAGCGATTCTTCCTTCAGCTAAAGCATGCATGGGAAACCCACAATATGGTGCACCGTGTGACTGGGAAACCTTTTCAAATGCATCTCAGGGTTTGTCCCCTTTTACTCGGGTTCACAATTCCAGACCATTTACTAACACTCTCCCCACTTGGAGAGTCAGTGCCTTTAACCTCCTGTTTGGCACAGTTGGCAATTTCTGTGCAAGATGAACAGGAATAGGGAGAACCAATGAGAGACTAGCTGTAGGTGTTTGCAGGGGCAAATTTAACGCTCATTTCCCACCAGGAAGAGGAATTAAACAAAGGCTCAGCATGCCGTGCCGGAACCAGATTGGGGCCTGAAGCAATCCTGCGGGTTTGCGGCTGGCTCATAAGAAAGCGATTTGAAGAAAGGCGCTCAGGGGCACTGTAATTCACAAGCCGTCAGAGTTATAAATGACAGCTATCGTCCAAAAATATATTGAAGGAAGGCTGCGAAGAGGACTTGAAAGCGTGGCAGAATTGCAGGAAAACGATTTCAGGGGGTAGACTGGAATTGCATTTAAAGCATAGGAAAAGAGGCAGAACGTCGACAATGATGCACTTGGCCAAAAAGTGCATATGCGTTTTTTCCTGAATATATTCAGGAAAAAACGCATACGCTCTTTTTGGCCAACCAAGCAAGCATGTTAAAGATATCTGCACTACAATGAAGTCTCACTGCCACCCGGTCAAAAGGGCCATCTGAAAAAAATGTAAAATCCAGAAATGCAGCACAGGCCATGGAGAACAGGGAGCCTTGTTATGCTGATGGGTGGGATGTAAATTGCCAACAGCCACTCTGGAGATGTGTATGGTGTTTCCTGAAACAACTAAAAAACAAAGCAACGGAGCCTACGGCACTTCCACTTAGGGTCCTATAGCTTAGGGAAATTAAAATCAAAAACACACAGCCACCCCAAAGTTTCAGACGGCTCTGTTTACAAGAACCTCGTCTACGGTACAAATTAAATATCCCAGAAAGCGAAAAACGGAATAAGAAGTTGTGGTACGTACGTACAATGAAATATCACTCACCAATGAAATCTATGTCATCTGGCCCGTCGTGGCATAATGAGTGGATTCAGGTACGATGATTCTAAGAGAAATAAGTCACACAGAAATTGAAACATCATAAGATATCTCTAATACACCGAATGTAATCTTGGCTACACATGAACTGAATTACAAAACAGAACAGGATCTCAAATTTAGAAAACCAACTTATGTTTGCTTAAGGGGAAAGGTGAGTTGGGGTGCTGCATAAAACCAGAGATAGAAATTAGCACAGATACCATTCAATACGTCAAATATGTAATAGTCAAGACCTACCCCTTGCTCAACGAAATGGGCTAAACACCCTATTTTCAACGCCTAGGAATACACCTGACTAGTAAGAATCTTCAAACCAATGGATTTATATGTCTCCATAAGAGAATCAAGCATGTGTACAGCTGCATGAAGGCAGCAGAGAAAATCCGATAAATCCCATTATCAAAATGAATTACAAAAACAAAACACAATGACAGTGAAATAGAGAGCAATTCTTAAATAATTCATTCAGGGCTTGTGATGCAACCTGGATTTACCTCATCTATACCCAGAGCTGAGTGAGACATAAGGTTGGACACTTCGCGCTGATAGCATTGGTGAGGTACAATGAGCAAATGCAGACTATTTGAAGTCATACTGCATGGTACCCATTCCATGGGTCCCAACTCTCCAGGTTGAAGTGATTCTTCCTTCAGCTATAGCATGCATGGGAAACCCACAAAATGGTGCACCGTGTGACCGGGAAACGTTTACAAATGCATCTCAGTTTTGTCCCCTTTTACTTGGGTTCAGAATTCCAGACCCTTTACTAACACTCTCCCCACTTGGAGAGTCAGTGCCTTTAACCTGCTGTTTGGCACAGTTTGCAATTTCTGCGCAAGATGAACAGGAATAGGGAGAACCAATGAGAGACTAGCTGTAGGTGTCTGCACGGGCAAATTTAACGCTCATTTCCCACCAGGAAGAGGAATTAACCAAAGGCTCAGCATGCCGTGCCAGAACCAGATTGGGCCTGAAGCAATCCTGCGGGTTTGTGGCCAGCTCAAAAGAAAGCGATTTGAAGAAAGGAGCTCAGGGTCACTGTAATACACAAACCTGCAGAGTTATAAATGACAGCTATCATCCAAAAATATATTGAAGGAAGGCTGGAAGAGGACTTGAAAGCGGGGCAGAATTGCAGGAAAACGATTTCAGGGGGTAGACTGGAATTGCATTTAAAGCATAGGAAAAGAGGCAGAACGTCGACAATGATGCACTTGGCTAAAAAGGGCGTATGCGTTTTTTCCTGAGTATATTCAGGAAAAAACACATACGCCCTTTTTGGCCAACCGAGCAAGCATATTAAAGAAATCTGCAATACAATGAAGTCTCACTGCCCCTGGTCAAAAGGGACATCTGAAAAAAGTGTAAAATCCAGAAATGCAGCACAGGCCATGGAGAACAGGGAGCCTTGTTATGCTGATGGGTGGGATATAAATTGCCAACAGCCACTCTGGAGAAGTGTATGGTGTTTCCTGAAACACCTAAAAAACAAAGCAATGGAGCTTACGGCACTTCCACTTATGGTCCTATAGCTTAGGGAAATTAAAATCAAAAACACACAGCCACCCCAAAGTTTCAGACGGCTCTGTTTACAAGAACCTCGTCTACGGTACAAGTTAAATATCCCAGAAAGCGAAAAATGGATAAAGAAGTTGTGGTACGTACGTACAATGGAATATCATTCACCAATGAAGTCTATGTCATCTGGCCCGTCGTGGCATAATGAGTGGATTCAGGTACGATGATTCTAAGTGAAATAAGTCACACAGAAAATGAAACATCATAAGATATCACTAATACACCGAATGTAATCTTGGCTACATATGAACTGAATTACAAAACAAAACAGGGTCTCAAATTTAGAAAACCAACTTATGTTTGCTTAAGGGGAAAGGTGAGTTGGGGTGCTGCATAAAACCAGAGATAGAAATTAGCACAGATACCTTTCCATAAGTCAAATATGTAATAGTCAAGACCTACCCCTTGCTCAACGAAATGGGCTAAACACCCTATATTCTACGCCTAGGAATACACCTGACTAGTAAGAATCTTCAAACCCATGGATTTATATGTCTCCATAAGAGAATCAAGCGTGTGTACAGCTGCATGAAGGCAGCAGAGAAAATGCGATAAATCCTATTATCAAAATGAATTACAAAAACAAAACACAATGACACTGAAATAGAGAGCATTCTTAAATAATTCATTCAGGGCTTGTGATGCAACCTGGATTTACCTCATCTACACCCAGAGCTGAGTGAGACATATGTTGTACACTTCGGGCTGATAATACTGGTGAGGTTCGATGAGCAAATGCAGACCATTTGAAGTCATACTGCATGGTACCCATTCCATGGGTCCCAACTCTCCAGGTTTAAGCGATTCTTCCTTCAGCTAAAGCATGCATGGGAAACCCACAGTATGGTGCACCGTGTGACCGGGAAACGTTTTCAAATGCATCTCAATTTTTGTCCCCTTTTACTCGGGTTCACAATTCCAGACCCTTTACTAACACTCTCCCCACTTGGAGAGTCAGTGCCTTTAACCTCCTGTTTGGGACAGTTTGCAATTTCTGTGCAAGATGAACAGGAATAGGGAGAACCAATGAGAAACTAGCTGTAGGTGTCTGCACGGGCAAATTTAACGCTCATTTCCCACCAGGAAGAGGAATTAACCAAAGGCTCAGCATGCCGTGCCGGAACCAGATTAGGGCCTGAAGCAATCTTGCGGGTTTGCGGCCAGCTCACAAGAAAGCGAGTTGAAGAAAGGAGCTCAGGGGCACTGTAATTCACAAACCTGCAGAGTTATAAATGACAGCTATCGTCCAAAAATATATTGAAGGAAGGCTGCGAAGAGGACTTGAAAGCGGGGCAGAATTGCAGGAAAACGATTTCAGGGGGTAGACTGGAATTGCATTTAAAGCATAGGAAAAGAGGCAGAACATCGACAATGATGCACTTGGCCAAAAAGTGCGTATGCGTTTTTTCCTGAATATATTCAGGAAAAAACGCATACGCCCTTTTAGGCCAACCAAGCAAGCATGTTAAAGAAATCTGCACTACAATGAGGTCTCACTGCCCCCCGGTCAAAAGGGCCATCTGAAAAAAGTGTAAAATCCAGAAATGCAGCATAGGCCATGGAGAACAGGGAGCCTTGTTATGCTGATGGATTGGATGTAAATAGCCAACAGCCACTCTGGAGAAGTGTATGGTGTTTCCTGAAACACCTAAAAAACAAAGCAACGGAGCCTACGGCACTTCCACTTATGGTCCTATAGCTTATGGAAATTAAAATCAAAAACACACAGCCACCCCAAAGTTTCAGACGGCTCTGTTTACAAGAACCTCGCCTACAGTACAAGTTAAATATCCCAGAAAGCGAAAAATGGATAAAGAAGTTGTGGTACGTACGTACAATGGAATATCACTCACCAATGAAGTCTATGTCATCGGGCCCGTCGTGGCATAATGAGTGAATTCAGTTACGATGATTCTCAGTGAAATAAGTCACACAGAAAATGAAACATCATAAGATATCACTAATACACCAATTGTAATCTTGGCTACATATGAACTGAATTACAAAACAGAACAGGGTCTCAAATTTAGAAAACCAACTTATGTTTGCTTAAGGGGAAAGGTCAGTTGGGGTGCTGCATAAAACCAGAGATAGAAATTAGCACAGATACCATTCCATACGTCAAATATGTAATAGTCAAGACCTACCCCTTGCTCAACTAAATGGGCTAAGCACCCTATATTCAACGCCTAGGAATACACATGACTAGTAAGAATCCTCAAACCCATGGATTTATATGTCTCCATAAGAGAATCAAGCGTGTGTACAGCTGCATGAAGGCAGCAGAGAAAATCCGATAAAACCCTTTATCAAAATGAATTACAAAAACAAAACACAATGACAGTGAAATAGAGAGCAATTCTTAAATAATTCATTCAGGGCTTGTGATGCAACCTGGATTTACCTCATCTAAACCCAGAGCTGAGTGAGACATAAGGTTGGACACTTCGCGCTGATAGCATTGGTGACGTTCGATGAGCAAATGCAGACCATTTGAAGTCATACTGCATGGTACCCATTCCATGGGTCCCAACTCTCCAGGTTAAAGTGATTCTTCCTTCAGGTATAGCATGCATGGGAAACCCACAATATGGTGCACCGTGTGACCGGGAAACGTTTACAAATGCATCTCAGTTTTGTCCCCTTTTACTCGGGTTCAGTATTCCAGACCGTTTACTAACACTCTCCCCACTTGGAGAGTCAGTGCCTTTAACCTCCTGTTTGGCACAGTTTGCAATTTCTGCGCAAGATGAACAGGAATAGGGAGTACCAATGAGAGACTAGCTGTAGGTGTCTGCACGGGCAAATTTAACGCTCATTTCCCACCAGGAAGAGGAATTAACCAAAGGCTCAGCATGCCGTGCCGGAACCAGATTAGGGCCTGAAGCAATCCTGCGGGTTTGCGGCCAGCTCACAAGAAAGCGATGTGAAGAAAGGAGCTCAGGGGCAATGTAATTCACAAACCTGCAGAGTTATAAATGACAGCTATCGTCCAAAATTATATAGAAGGAAGGCTGCGAAGAGGACTTGAAAGCGGGGCAGAATTGCAGGAAAACGATTTCAGGGGGTAGACTGGAATTGCATTTAAAGCATAGGAAAAGAGGCAGAACGTCGACAATGATGCACTTGGCCAAAAAGGGCGTATGCGTTTTTTCCTGAATATATTCAGGAAAAAACGCATACGCCCTTTTAGGCCAACCAAGCAAGCATGTTAAAGAAATCTGCACTACAATGAAGTCTCACTGCCCCCCTGTCAAAAGGGCCATCTGAAAAAAGTGTAAAATCCAGAAATGCAGCACAGGCCATGGAGAACAGGGAGCCTTGTTATGCTGATGGGTGGGATATAAATAGCCAACAGCCACTCTGGAGAAGTGTATGGTGTTTCCTGAAACACCTAAAAAACAAAGCAACGGAGCCTACGGCACTTCCACTTGTGGTCCTATAGCTTAGGGAAATTAAAATCAAAAACACACAGCCACCCCAAAGTTTCAGACGGCTCTGTTTACAAGAACCTCGTCTACGGTACAAGTTAAATATCCCAGAAAGCGAAAAATGGATAAAGAAGTTGTGGTACGTACGTACAATGGAATATCACTCACCAATGAAGTCTATGTCATCTGGTCTGTCGTGGCATAATGAGTGGATTCAGGTACGATGATTCTAAGTGAAATAAGTCACACAGAAAATGAAACATCATAAGATATCACTAATACACCGAATGTAATCTTGGCTACATATGAACTGAATTACAAAACAGAACAGGGTCTCAAATTTAGAAAACCAACTTATGTTTGCTTAAGGGGTAAGGTGAGTTGGGGTGCTGCATAAAACCAGAGATAGAAATTAGCACAGATACCATTCCATACGTCAAATATGTAAGAGTCAAGACCTACCCCTTGCTCAACAAAATGGGCTAAACACCCTATATTCAACGCCTAGGAATACACCTGACTAGTAAGAATCTTCAAACCCATGGATTTATATGTCTCCATAAGAGAATCAACCGTGTTTACAGCTGCATGAAGGCAGCAGAGAAAATCCGATAAATCCCATTATCAAAATGAATTACAAAAACAAAACAATGACAGTGAAATAGAGAGCAATTCTTAAATAATTCATTCAGGGCTTGTGATGCAACCTGGATTTACCTCATCTAAACCCAGAGCTGAGTGAGACATAAGGTTGGACACTTCGCGCTGATACCATTGGTGAGGTACAATGAGCAAATGCAGACCATTTGAAGTCATACTGCATGGTACCCATTCCATGGGTCCCAACTCTCCAGGTTGAAGTGATTCTTCCTTCAGCTATAGCATGCATGGGAAACCCACAGAATGGTGCACCGTGTGACCGGGAAACGTTTACAAATGCATCTCAGTTTTGTCCCCTTTTACTCGGGTTCATAATTCCAGACCGTTTACTAACATTCTCCCCACTTGGAGAGTCATTGCCTTTAACATGCTGTTTGGCACAGTTTGCAATTTCTGCGCAAGATGAACAGGAATAGGGAGAACCAATGAGAGACGAGCTGTAGGTGTCTGCACGGGCAAATTTAACGCTCATTTCCCACCAGGAAGAGGAATTAACCAAAGGCTCAGCATGCCGTGCCAGAACCAGATTAGGGCCTGAAGCAATCCTGCGGGTTTGTGGCCAGCTCAAAAGAAAGCGATTTGAAGAAAGGAGCTCAGGGTCACTGTAATACACAAACCTGCAGAGTTATAAATGACAGCTATCGTCCAAAAATATATTGAAGGAAGGCTGGAAGAGGACTTGAAAGCGGGGCAGAATTGCAGGAAATCGATTTCAGGGGGTAGACTGGAATTGCATTTAAAGCATAGGAAATGAGGCAGAACGTCGACAATGATGCACTTGGCTAAAAAGGGCGTATGCGTTTTTTCCTGAGTATATTCAGGAAAAAACACATACGCCCTTTTTGCCCAACCAAGCAAGCATGTTAAAGAAATCTGCAATACAATGAAGTCTCACTGCCCCCGGGTCAAAAGGGCCATCTGAAAAAAGGGTAAAATCCAGAAATGCAGCACAGGCCATGGAGAACAGGGAGCCTTGTTATGCTGATGGGTGGGATATACATTGCCAACAGCCACTCTGGAGAAGTGTATTGTGTTTCCTGAAACACCTAAAAAACAAAGCAACGGAGCCTACGGCACTTCCACTTATGGTCCTATAGCTTAGGGAAATTAAAATCAAAAACACACAGCCACCCCAAAGTTTCAGACGGCTCTGTTTACAAGAACCTCGTCTACGGTACAAGTTAAATATCCCAGAAAGCGAAAAATGGATAAAGAAGTTGTGGTACGTACGTACAATGGAATATCACTCACCAATGATGTCTATGTCATCTGGCCCGTCGTGGCATAATGAGTGGATTCAGGTATGATGATTCTAAGTGAAATAAGTCACACAGAAAATGAAACATCATAAGATATCACTAATACACCGAATGTAATCTTGGCTACATATGAACTGAATTACAAAACAGAACAGGGTCTCAAATTTAGAAAACCAACTTATGTTTGCTTAAGGGGAAAGGTGCGTTGGGGTGCTGCATAAAACCAGAGATAGAAATTAGCACAGATACCATTCCATACGTCAAATATGTAATAGTCAAGACCTACCCCTTAATCAAAGAAATGGGCTAAACACCCTATATTCAATGCCTAGGAATACACCTGACTAGTAAGAATCTTCAAACCCATGGATTTATATGTCTCCATAAGAGAATCAAGCGTGTGTACAGCTGCATGAAGGCAGCAGAGAAAATCCGATAAATCCTATTATCAAAATGAATTACAAAAACAAAACACAATGACAGTGAAATAGAGAGCAATTCTTAAATAATTCATTCAGGGCTTGTGATGCAACCTGGATTTACCTCATCTACACCCAGAGCTGAGTGAGACATAAGGTTGTACACTTCGGGCTGATAATATTGGTGAGGTTCGATGAGCAAATGCAGACCATTTGAAGTCATACTGCATGGTACCCATTCCATGGGTCCCAACTCTCCAGGTTTAAGCGATTCTTCCTTCAGCTAAAGCATGCATGGGAAACCCACAGTATGGTGCACCGTGTGACCGGGAAACGTTTTCAAATGCATCTCAGTTTTTGTCCCCTTTTCCTCGGGTTCACAATTCCAGACCCTTTACTAACACTCTCCCCACATGGAGAGTCATTGCCTTTAACCTCCTGTTTGGGACAGTTTGCAATTTCTGCGCAAGATGAACAGGAATAGGGAGAACCAATGAGAAACTAGCTGTAGGTGTCTGCACGGGCAAATTTAACGCTCATTTCCCACCAGGAAGAGGAATTAACCAAAGGCTCAGCATGCCGTGCCGGAACCAGATTAGGGCCTGAAGCAATCTTGCGGGTTTGCGGCCAGCTCACAAGAAAGCGAGTTGAAGAAAGGAGCTCAGGGGCACTGTAATTCACAAACCTGCAGAGTTATAAATGACAGCTATCGTCCAAAAATATATTGAAGGAAGGCTGCGAAGAGGACTTGAAAGCGGGGCAGAATTGCAGGAAAACGATTTCAGGGGGTAGACTGGAATTGCATTTAAAGCATAGGAAAAGAGGCAGAACGTCGACAATGATGCACTTGGCCAAAAAGTGCGTATGCGTTTTTTCCTGAATATATTCAGGAAAAAACGCATACGCCCTTTTAGGCCAACCAAGCAAGCATGTTAAAGAAATCTGCACTACAATGAAGTCTCACTGCCCCCGGTCAAAAGGGCCATCTGAAAAAAGTGTAAAATCCAGAAATGCAGCATAGGTCATGGAGAACAGGGAGCCTTGTTATGCTGATGGATTGGATGTAAATAGCCAACAGCCACTCTGGAGAAGTGTATGGTGTTTCCTGAAACACCTAAAAAACAAAGCAACGGAGCCTACGGCACTTCCACTTATGGTCCTATAGCTTATGGAAATTAAAATCAAAAACACACAGCCACCCCAAAGTTTCAGACGGCTCTGTTTACAAGAACCTCGCCTACAGTACAAGTTAAATATCCCAGAAAGCGAAAAATGGATAAAGAAGTTGTGGTACGTACGTACAATGGAATATCACTCACCAATGAAGTCTATGTCATCGGGCCCGTCGTGGCATAATGAGTGAATTCAGTTACGATGATTCCAAGTGAAATAAGTCACACAGAAAATGAAACATCATAAGATATCACTAATACACCAATTGTAATCTTGGCTACATATGAACTGAATTACAAAACAGAACAGGGTCTGAAATTTAGAAAACCAACTTATGCTTGGTTAAGGGGAAAGGTGAGTTGGGGTGCTGCATAACACCAGAGATAGAAATTAGCACAGATACCTTTCCATAAGCCAAATATGTAATAGTCAAGACCTACCCCTTGCTCAACGAAATGGACTAAACACCCCATATTCAACGCCTAGGAATACACCTGACTAGTAAGAATCTTAAGACCCATGGATTTATATGTCTCCATAAGGAAATCAAGCGTGTGTACAGCGGCCTATATGGAGCAGTGAAAATCCGATAAATCCCATTATCAAAATAAATTTCACAAACACAACACAATGACAGTGAAATAGAGAGCACTTCTTAAATAATTCATTCAGGGCTTGTGATGCAACCTGTATTTACCACATCAACACCCAGAGCTGGGTGAGACATAAGGCTGGACACTTCGGGCTGATAGCATTGGTGAGGTTCGGTGAGCAAACGCAGACCCTTTGAAGTCATACTGCATGGTAGCCATTCCATTGGTCCCAACTCTCCAGGTTTAAGGGATTCTTCCTTCAGCTAAAACATGCATGGGAAACCCAGAGTATGGTCCACCGTGTGATTGGGAAACGTTTTCAAATGCATCTCAGGTTTCGTCCCCTGGTACTCGGGTTCACCATTCCAGACGCTTTACTAACACTCTCCCCACTTGGAGAGTCAGTGCCTTTAACCGCCTGTTTGGCACATTTTGCAATTTCTGCGCAAGGTGAACAGGAATAGGGAGAACCAATGAGAGAGAAGCTGTAGGTGGCTGCACGGGCAAATGGAACGCTCATTTCCCACCAGGAAGAAGAATTATCCAAAGGCTCAGCGTGCCCTGCCGGAACCAGATTAGGGCCTGAAGCATCCTGCGGTTTTGCGGCCAGCTCACAAGAAAGCGATTTGAAGAAAGGAGCTCAGGGGCAGTGTAATTCACAAACCTGCAGAGTTATGAATGACAGCTCGTTCAAAAATGTATTGAAGTAAGTCCTCGAAGAGGACTTGAAAGCGGGGCAGAATTTCAGGAAAACGATTTCAGGGGGTAGACTGGAATTGCACTTAAAGCATAGGAAAAGAGGCAGAATGTCGACAATGATGCACTTGGCCAAAAAGGGCGTATGCGTTTTTTCCTGAATATATTCAGGAAAAAACGCATACGCACTTTTTGGCCAACCAAGCAAGCGTGTAAAGGAAATCTGAACTACAATGAAGTCTCACTGCCCCCCGGTCCAAACGGCCATCTGAAACAAGTGTAAAATCCAGAAAGGCAGGACAGGTCATGGAGAAGAGGGAGCCTTGTTATGCTGATGGGCGGGATGTAAATTGCCAACAGCCACTCTGGAGAAGTGTATGGTGTTTCCTGAAACACGTAGGAAACAAAGCAACACAGCCTATGGCACTTCCACTTAGGGTCCTATAGCTTAGGGATATTAAAATCAAAAACACACAGCCACCCCAAAGTTTGGGACGGCTCTGTTTACAAGAACCTCGTCTACGGTACAAGTTAAATATCCGAGAAAGCAAAAAATGGATAAAGAAATTGTGGTACGTACGTACAATGGAATATCACTCAGCAATGAGATCTAGGTCATCAGGCCCGTAGCGGCAAAATCAGTGGATTCAGGTACGACGATTCTACGAGAAATAAGTCTCTCAGAAAAAGAAATATCATAAGATATCACTAATACACGGAACGTAAACTTCGCTACACATGAACTGAATTACAAAACAGAACAGGGTCTCAAATTTAGAAAACCAACTTATGCTTGCTTATGGGGAAAGGTGAGTTGGGGTGCTGCATCAAACCAGAAATTGAAATTAGCACAGATACCGATCCATAAGCCAAATATATAATAGACAAGACCTACTCCTTGCTCAACGAAATGGACTCAACACCCCATATTCAACGCCTGGGAATATACCTGACAAGTAAGAATCTTAAGACCCATGGATTTATATGTCTCCATAAGGAAATCAAGCGTGTGTACAGCAGCCTAAACGCAGCAGTGAAAATCCGATAAATCCCATTATCAAACTAAATTTCACAAACAAAACACAATGACAGTGAAATAGAGAGCAATTCTTAAATAATTCATTCAGGGCTTGTGATGCAACCTGGATTTACCACATCTACACCCAGAGCTGGGTGAGACATAAGGCTGGACACTTCGGGCTGATAGCATTGGTGAGGTTCGGTGAGCAAACGCAGACCCTTTGAAGTCATACTGCATGGTAGCCATTCCATGGGTCCCAACTCTCCAGGTTTAAGGGATTCTTCCTTCAGCTAAAACATGCATGGGAAACCCAGAGTATGGTCCACCGTGTGATTGGGAAACGGTTTCAAATGCATCTCAGGTTTCGTCCCCTGGTACTCGGGTTCACCATTCCAGACGCTTTACTAACACTCTCCCTACTTGGAGAGTCAGTGCCTTTAACCTCCTGTTTGGCACAGTTTGCAATTTCTGCGCAAGATGAACAGGAATAGGGAGAACCAATGAGAGACTAGCTGTAGGTGTCTGCACGTGCCAATGGAACGCTCATTTCCCACCAGGAAGAGGAATTAACCAAAGGCTCATCGTGCCCTGCCGGAACCAGATTAGGGCCTGAAGCAATCCTGCGGTTTTGCGGCCAGCTCACAAGAAAGCGAGTTGAAGAAAGGAGCTCAGGGGAACTGTAATTCACAAACCTGCAGAGTTATGAATGACAGCTATCGCCCCAAAATGTATTGAAGTATGTCTTCGAAGAGGACTTGAAAGCGGGGCAGAATTTCAGGAAAACGATTTCAGGGGGTAGACTGGAATTGCACTTAAAGCATACGAAAAGAGGCAGAATGTCCACAATGATGCACTTGGCCAAAAAAGGCGTATGAGTTTTTTCCTGAATATATTCAGG